>NW_015386694.1:80109-179268 GCF_001527695.2 Protobothrops mucrosquamatus
TTCACAAGGAGGGACTCCACACCGTCTATCTGAGGCACAGTGGCCTCCCTTGGACATAGGCTCTCCCTTATAATGACCGCCACCCCACCGCCCCTACCCCGGGCCCTCGGCCGATGGAATGCCTGGAAACCTGGTGGGCATAGATCAACAAGGGGAACTCCCCCTTCCATGCCCAACCAGGTCTCGGTGATACCTGCCAGGTCCGCTCCCCCCTCTTGGATAAGCTCTTGAATGAGGGGGGCCTTATTTACTACGGACCTGGCATTGCACAACATCAGCCGATGGTCCCGGGCCCGAGGATCTGAGGTCCCTGGAAGTCGAGTAGAGCCCTGAGGATCGGAGCATCCACAAGCTTGTAGGCAGCGTGTGCGTGCTCCCAAAACTCGATATGGTCCTCTGCTCCCGCCATATCTGCCCCTCCCACTGACCGTACTAATCACACCACCCTCTATTAACCCCCCAGTCTCCTCCCTTACCACTCCGCGCCCCCCAGACTGGACTGGCCTTGGCCTCAGAGAGGGCTCCCCCAAGTCCCCTCGGGCCAACCCCGAACCCCCTAAAAACCCCGAACCCCTTAAAAATTTGCTAAAACACCCCTTTTAAAAAGCCCTTAGTTTCCACTTCCTTTGATCTCTTTTGGCCGCATACCACCTCTCGGGGCTCCACACCCCGTCATCGAGGCAGGCCCTTGAAATTGAGTTGGGCCACACCTGTGCGAGGGGGGAATTGCGCAGGGCCAGCAGTTCTGACCTGAGGTACATTCCACTCAGTCATTTCATTTTCACGTTACTTTTTATTCATTCACTTCACATCTAGCATGAACATTTCATTCTTTGCTTCAGAGTGGGACTGGGTTAAGTCAGAGTAAATTTTAAAAAAATCAAGAGAGAAAAGTGAAAATAAAATAACTTGGTATGTAGAAAGACCTTTTATAGGGATGTTATATCACTTATTTCTCTGAATAGAGAGAACCAGCATGGTATAATGGCTGAGATGCTGGTCTCCTTAATCAAGGAAGAGCTCTGGATGAGTTTGGGCCAGTCATTTTCTCTGAACACATCAGCATCAGGACTTGTGACAAGCCAGCTAATAAACAAAAAGCCCTAGTTGCCATCATGCGCTGATAGCTTTAGAAATAAGAAAGCACAGTGCAAAAAGAAGTGGACTTCACAAGCATGTGGATAACACCACTACAATGTTCTTTCTATATTTGAAAAAAATATGCAAATACATACTATGCAATAAAGAGATACCAGATCTGGTTATAAGAACAATTTAAATAATGCTCTATTAATAAATGAAAATGTTGCACAGAATTGCAGATAAATGAAGTATTTGTTGGAAGCATGATTTAAGTTTAGGATTCCCCCAAGCTGCTTTTGTGAGGATAGTGGACCTTAAAAGGCAGGTTGAAAGGCTTTTAAACATTCTTTTAAACACATGCTTTTTCTGTTTATATTATGTTATACTTTCAATTTTGAATAAACTCATCATGTTTTGATTTAACATTCGTAATCTTCTTGTATTTGTTTTGTGCAGGAAATGATACCACCCGGTTCTCATACTGGCTTTTCTGGGTTACATTTACCTTTTGTTGGCTTTACCTACACAACAGAAAGGTAGGTTCAATTAAAAAAAAAAAGAATTGCAGTTTAGAAAGCTCACATGGAGGGCTCTAACTCTAGGGGTAGTCTTTACTTCTTTTTTATGATTAATTTGTATAACACTGTCAGGTACAAATGCTTTACAGAATGATATGGGAAAGAAAAAGAGGTATTTTTCTATAACGGCAGTGTTACAGAGTAAATGTGAAGTAGCGTATGTAATAATACATGTGTATTATTTAAGCTTGGAATTCATTAGATCCAAGCCTGTATAGTACATCAGCTGATTTCTAAAGTTATAGAACAAAAAGAGGGGAGGGGGAACCGACCTCCCTCTTTTCTGTTTTGCCCACATCAATTCTACTGCTCTTTATGCTAATTCTTTATATATAATAGCTCTCTGTGTTGATGGGACAAAAAAAAGCTAAGTAATAGGTTTTGATTTATTTTATCTATTTATTAAATTTATATGCTGCCCCTTTTGCTATAAAGCAGACATGTCAAACACAAGGCCCGGGGGCCGGATGCGGCCCACGAAGTGGTTTCATGTGGCCCGCGAAGCCATCCTGGAAACAGTGAGGGAACGGCCCCCACTGCCTTGGCTCTGGCCCAGGTCGGCCGGGAGCCAATGTACAATTTTGTGGTGGCCATCTATACTGAAACGCATTCAGTCTTAGCTCCACAAGGACGTCTGGAAACAGCGAGGAACCAGCCCCTGCCGTGTCGGCCCTGCCCCCTGGGTGCATGCTGGGGAGGTGTCACCCTTTGTGAGGAATGAAGAAATGCACCATTGCCTGGAAGTGGCCAGCAAATGGCCCTCGCCTACTTCACATATCCAGCTTGATGGGCTCCTGGGGAGGGGTTTCAGCAGGCAGTGAGGCTCCTCCAGTGGACCATGCCTTGGCACTTGCCCTGGTCCCACCCCCTTCTGCCAGAGACCCTCAGATCTGTCCCACTCCTGCCCAGGCCCCCACAGGCACCCTTGATGCGAACGATGTAGAGCTGGCCATGCCCACCCAGTAGGCCACACCCGCTCCATCCACACCCACCCAGTAGGCCACACCCACCTTGGCCACCCCCCCCCGAGGGCAACCACAATGCTGATGCGGCCCTCAATGAAATTGAGTTTGACACCCATGCTATAAAGCAACTCAGGTATAAATGATGGATCATATCAGGTACCTATTCCAAAGTAATCCAATTAATGGTTCTAACTACAATCCTAACTACAAAAAGAATCAATTTTCTCTAAGCTTCAGCCTCCCAGCATAGTATATGTATTACGTTCACAGTAAATAAAACATACTATTATTTCTATTATCTGGATTTCTGAGTTATGCTAATATTCTTTATTATTGGTTCTTTATTGTTTTTTATACACAATAAATTGTTATCTTTTCTTTGTGCTTCATGTAGCTAGGGTAGTGTACCTAGTGTGTCCACATTAAATGTTGTCCTCAAACAGTTAAGGACTAATGATTATTGTAAAACTACTCAATGAGCTTCATAGACAGGTATCCTACAGGAAGCATGATAGATTAGCTATCCACAAGCTTAGTTACTTATAGATTTTTTTTTTTAGCTTATGTTAGTCTTGATTGCTGTATTAAAGGAAAAACTTGCTCTCTGGCAGGCAAAAAGAAATATGATCTGGTGAAAATCATTTTCAAGCTCTTGTCATAAATGTATATAATGTTAGCAAACTGAACTTGAATCAGATCGCTGGGCTGACTTAATCCAGAGGTTTGTGTTCCATCTTTCAAAGATGCTCCAGGTTTTCCTGAGTGTTAAACCTGAGATTATTATGAAAAAAAAGTAATGTACCTTCCCTTGGAAAGGCAATCTTCTCCTGTACTTCATTTGCCTGTCTTAAAAAGTGAAACAGAAAAGAGCACGTGGGAGCAATGGGAGCAATCTTCTGCTTTAAATCACATTGGTGTAAAAGTTATTATTGCTACTTCCTTGCAAGTAAGCTTTCCTTTATGGCAGCGGTTCTCCACCTATGGGTCGTGACCCCATTTGGGGTCGATCGCCCATTTCACGGGGGTCGCCAAGCAAGGCTGTCCGCCATTTTTTTTCCCTTTTCCGGCGGGTGCTTTACCTCCCTTGAGCTGGGCCAGCTGGTGGTCGGCCTGCTCCGTCTCTGCCGCTTGCCAGCTACGCCTCGGCCGGCGCAGGGGGCGGAACCACGCATGCGCGGCGCTCCCGGGCAGGGAAAGTCCTTGACTTACGACCGGTTGGGTAGTCCTTGACTTATGACCGGTTTAGTCCTCGACTTAATGACCGGTTTAGTCCTCGACTTACGACCGGTTGGGGGTCGTGGCATTAAAAAGGTTGAGAACCACTGCTTTATGGGGTTGGAGTGAGCAAAAACAGATTGCTATTTACTGGCCAGCTCACTCAGTAGGTAAACATTTATATAACTTATATAACGTAAGATTTTATTAACTCCTCTGATTCTATTGAATTTTCAAAAGGAAGTTGCTGTTTAAGGTTGATTAAACTTGTTAATTGATGTGTGCACTGATTATTTTGGGTCTTAGCTGTTTTTCTGATCGAGGTTCACTTAGAAGTGTAATGCAGTCCAGTAGCATAACCAAAGACGAGGATGTCCAGCGTGACCTGGAGAATAGCTTGCAAATAGAGGCATATGAGAGGAGAATACGAAGACTGGAACAGGAAAAGCTGGAACTGAGTAGGAAGCTGCAAGGTATGCCCTCTCATTGGCTTTCTTATATTCCATGTGGTGGAATAATATAATGTTATCATTTCTAACCATTATGTTTTTCATTCAATTTAAGAGTCTACCCAGGCTCTTCAGTCCCTTCATGGTTCTACTCGCTTAACAGTGAACACAAATAGGGATAAAGAAATAAAAAAGCTAAATGAAGAAATTGAACGCTTGAAAAATAAAATAGCAGGTAAGTTTTGGAATATATTACTAAATCCAGTAATACAGCCCTAATTTGTGCTGTGCACTTTAAAAGGTGTGCTTCAGTCATTTTTTCTGGGGGCTCTTTCATATGGCTATCCAGTTGGTTCATATTGTGAATTTGTAAAAACTTTCATTAAAACCTGGCTTGCTTACACTAACGGTGCTGAGAACTGTCAATCTTAGCTCAGATTATTTAAATAAACTCCCATCTTCACATTTATTGCTGCTTTTTGCAGCAGTGTCAATTACATATTTGTATTATTTGTCTATATTTCCTTATATGAGCTACATAAGAAGGAGGAGAACCTATGACTTTTAATACAATGTATTAATAAGTCTATTACCAGACACCTCCTAGTTCAGTGGTGGCGAACCTAAGGCACGCGTGCCAGAGGTGGCACTCAGAGCCCTCCCTGTGGGCACGCGCGCCATGTCTTGGAGATGGCAACCGTCCTTCAACCAGCTGCCCACTAACTCGCTGAGCTCCCACATGGCTGGATGCCATCCCAACATGGCTGGTTTCCCTCTCCTCCATCCCTCCTGGCCTCGCATGCTCTCCTTTTTGTGGGCACGACCCACTGTATTGCCTCCTCAGCTGTTGGCCAGCCGTCCAGCTCAGAGGCAGCTCAGAGGCAGTGGGCTGTGGAGCCCCAGAATGGGCCGGCAGGCTGTGGCTGCTGACGGACACTGTCAGCCCCCATGCACTCGCTGGCCTCTGTGTGCGGGGGCCAATGGTGTCAGGCAGCAGCCGCCCCGGCCCCTGCCTCGCCTTGCCCTGCGACAATGGCACCCTCGCCCTGCCTCGCCTCACCCCACTGGACAAGCCTCCTGCCCACTGCCCCACCTGCCAGACACCCCCTGGATCTCCCCCAACCCTGCCAGGCCCCCACAGGCATCTGTCCCCACAAGCAACATCGAGGTGACCACGCCTACCTTGGCCACACCCACCCAGTCTGCCATGACCACAGCCATGCCCACCCAGTGGGCCACGCCCACCCGGTACCCAGAGATAAATAAGTGGGTTTTGGGTTGCAGTTTGGGCACTCAGGCTCTAAAAGGTTTGCCATCACTGTCCTAGTTATTTGTTGTGAATTTTTATTGTTTGTAAAACCAGAGCTTGTCTCTTATGCAACTTAGTCAAGGGGGGAAATGAACAAGGTCCATATCATATCCCAAAGGTGCTCTTTTGCTTGAAGATGTTTTGCTTCTCTTCAGTTTTGAAGCAGCTTCTTGGATGAGAAGCGAAACATCTTCAAGCGAAAGCAAAGGAAATCCAGTTGCCTTTTGAAAAAACACCTTTGGGACAACCATGACCTGGGATGACTGAGAATCTCCATAGAAGTCCATATCATAAATTAAAACAATAAATGTTATGTAATCTTAATATATGGCATATTTAGGCAGGGTCTATGATGGTTCTAAGATTATAGATGGGTTGCAGGTGAAGCAATTTACAGTAATCAGTCTTTAAACCAGGTGTGTCCAACCCATGGCCTGGGGCCCACATGCAGCCCTGGACAACTAGTAATGTGGCCTCATAAGGCCCTCTAAAATAAAGGAACTTTGTAATTTATATACCTTTTACTATATTATATATATTTTGTATGCAGCCCAGGACAATTCCTGTTTAATGTGGCTCGGCAAGCCAAAAGGTTGGACATACCTGCCTTAAACCATTGGAAGAAGATTTGAATCAGAATCATGTGGCTTTTGTTATATAAGAATATTTATTTTAATTATTTTTTTCAGTTTGTAAAATGCTTTTTAAAAAATGTGCATCACTTCTGTTGAAAAAAATCACAATTGTGAGTTTTGATTAAAATCCAATTGTTAATCCTCCTCCAGAGTTTAGAATGTAAGGTCATAATTGATTTTTTTTTTCAACATAGTTATTTGCAGATGCAGCATAAATGTCTACTTTTTCAAATGTTTCCTATGAAGAGCCAGTTTGATATAGTGGTTAAAGTGTTGGTCTAGACCAGGGGTAGGCAACCTTGGCTCTTTTATGATTCGTGGACTTCAACTCCCAGAATTCCTGAGCCAGCATGGCTGGCTCAGGAATTCTGGGAATTGAAGTCCACGAGTCATAAAAAAAAGCCAAGATTGCCTACCCCTGGTCTAAACACCCAGAGAATATGACTTCTAGACCTCCCTTGAGCGTGAAACCCAGCTAGTGATTTTGGGCCAATCACTCTCTTTCAGCCCAACACCTCAAAAGGTTGTGGGGAAAGGAGAAAGTAGAAATATTAGGTATATTCGTTGCCTTGAGTTGACCGTAATACTGTATATAAAAGCAAGTGGGATAACAACAACAATTAATTCCCTTTTAGTTTATATTCTAGAACTTCTAGAGATTTTTTTAAAAAAAATAAAGAACAATTCTATAACTTGCATAACATATAGACTCTTGTGTGCGTTTGTGTGTGTGTGTGTGTGTATTTTTTCTTTATATTTTTTTCTTTATATTCAAGCTATTTATCATATTATAAACCTGAGGACTAGAATATGGCATCTGGTGATACCAATTCATCTACAAAGCTTCTCAGTTTTCCCTGCCAGATTCCTTGGCCTGCCTGATTTTTTTTTCCAGTTTAAAAAAAAAAGGAAAAGAAAAAGCTGGAATGCTGCAAATGTAGTGCCAACCTTAAGTATTATCTTCATTTGCTACTGCAGATTAAATATAACCATTAAAATAAAAATGAGACATAACTTGCTGCCCAGAAATTCGTTAGAAAGTATATTCATTTGCTCAAGGAAGAAGAAATGTGAGAACAGCAATAAGAAGAATTTTTTAGAATGACAAGATAGAAGGGATGCCAGGCAGCATTTTGATAAATTCATGCTTTGTAACTGGCTATGTTTTTCCCTCCACCCAACAGTAGCCATATTTACAAAAGTTCCCACAATATATTTCCAAAATTCCTAAAGTATTAGTTGTTCAGAAAGATCCCCCCCCTCCATTTTCCATGGTGGAATTATGACAGAAAGCCAAAGGGACGATTTTATGTCTTATTTTCCTCCCCTTCTTTCTTATTTTTATCTTTAAAGGTTTCCAGTTCTTGTTAACTTAAAAGCTTGAATATAAAGAAACTTTTGATTAAATCTCTAATGGCAAGAAGATTAATTTAAGCTAGAGATGACTGAGGGGTGGGGCCTTCATTGCTTAATTTAATTTCTTGTTTCTTCCTGCAATGTCTGTACCATGCATTGGCCTGTGATTATTTCCTTCCTTTTCCTTGTGGAAAATATTCCATAAACCTCAGTGAGAATTCAAAGAGTAAATAAAATGCGATTTTGCCAATGTATACTGTAACAGGGAAGAATTGTGATCCAATTTAAATTGTTCATCTTAACAGAGAGAAATGTAGAATTGTTTCTCTATCATCTGTGAAAAGAAACTTCCCTGTTCATAGATTCAAATAGGTTAGAACGGCAGCTTGAAGATGCAGTGACATTGCGACAGGAACATGAAGATTCCACCCACAAGTTAAAAGGCCTTGAAAAGCAATGCAGGATACTCAGGCAGGAGAAGGAAGATCTTCATAAGGTATTGATTGTTGAAAATGCTTCATTGAAGTAAGATATATGTTGCCTAGGAAATAGAGGTATAAAACAGCTGGTTTGGCCAGCCCAGCAACATAATTTAAGAATGGTTATTACTAAAATATGTTGCTTATCATATTCATATCATGTACTTTTTCTCCAGAGCATGGAAATAATATATTTCAATATAATAGGAATTATATAATATAGACATGCCAGTATTTTTTAGGATTGCACAAGTCAGCAATCTTCATGGCTGAGTAGACAATAATCAGGATCTAGGCTTTACTAATCCAGACTTTTTTTAGCTGCTCCATTATATTTACTTAATAATACCCCAACTATTGGAGTGAGATGTTATTTAAAAGTCTTTCTTTATATGCAATACAAAAAAGACAGAAGAAATTTGTCACTAAAACATGTATCCTGAAATTGCCAACAGGACATTTTTTGCTGTAATGTCACGGCCATAAATCTAGTTTCTTACCCATGAACAGCAGATGCCACATTTCATTAACTTTCATTTACTTCTTCTACTGCTTTCTTCCACACATCTAAGGCAATTTAGAGTAACATTTCAATTGTGGATTAAACTGAATTATATCCTGTATATATTTTTGCATAAGGAAAACCTATACTACATAATTAATATAGTGGTGTACAAAATGTTTTGAATCATAATTCTGTCACTTCAAGCTAAGAACATTTCTGCTAATACCAGAACAGTGTCTAAATGCTTTTCGTAAGGCAAAACATCCTGTTTAAACTTTGAAATGGGATATATGGTTTTCAGAATGGGATGTTTGGGGCTCAAAATATTTGGCACACCACTAATTTTAGTGTTTGGGTGGGATACCATTTGGGAATTCCAGGGCTATAAAGTGGACATGGAAGTCAAAAAAAACATCCTAGATGGAGGAAGTTGGCAAATCACTTCCTTAACAAAGCTAAAAAACCTGTAGAGATGCAATCACGGAGTCACATTTGTTGTTCAAAGGTACAAAAGGTTGCCTATCCTCAGAGGAAGGCCAAGAGTGTTAACTAAAAACCCATGTACGTAACTACCTTAAGGTATTCCCTGTCTTTAATCCCAGTGAGAAAAGGGAAGCTGCTATTCCTGTGTAATCTCTAAAGAATAGACAATCACCAAGAGTAAAGATTTTACTAATTTCTTATCCCATGGCTCCTTTTGCCAGGAATTGCAGCAAAACCTTGCAATTTATATTCCTTTTCTGCTTCTGGGAAGGAAAAGATCTGCAGAATGCAAGTGGAAAGCAAAAGCAGAAACCACAGAAGAATAAAAAATCTGTTATTTTTTTTCCTTTGAAGATGGAGGAGAAAAAAAGAGGAGAGAAGGAAATAGAACAATTAAAGATGTGAGAATGGAGGAAAGATAAGGAAGAGAGAAAGAATCAGATGATGCTAGCTAGCTACAGTGTATAAATGGGATGAGTAAAAGATAGGAAAAGAAAGGGAAATAGATTTAAAAAGTATGGAAAGAAGAGGAAAAAGAGAGAAATTGAAAATAAATATATAATGTATTGAGCATATCAAGCTGGTGATGTAATAAAAACCAATATTAGCTTTCTATTGAAATATTATTTATACTTTGCCTCTCCCTGAGGATACCTGGGAGAGGCAAAGTCACTCTCTCAAATTTGCAAGATATAATTGTAGCATGCTTCTGTACACTTTGCCAGAGTACTATTTGACTTTAATCAAATGTATCTTAAAACTCAGTATAGCTTTTAAACTGATTCGGGCCTTTTCTCTCACTAGCAACTCCTTGAGGTATCCGAAAGATTAAAGATACAGTCGAAAGAATTAAAGGATGCTCATCAGCAAAGAAAGCTAGCAATGCAGGAGTTCTCAGAACTGAATGAGAGGATGGCAGACTTGCGTTCTTACAAGCAGAAACTCTCTCGACAACTCCGTGACAAAGAGGAAGAAGTGGAAGTGATCATGCAGAAAACTGACTCTATGAGACAAGAAATGCGTAAATTGGAAAAAGCAAGGAAAGAGGTAGCTCAGCAGGGTATTTGAGGATAATGGATTTTAACTGATACTGATACTTAGAAAAGTTATACCCAACTGTTTAATTTTGGGTGTGTGTGTGAAAGTCTTATCAATGCTTCTAGTTTGGAAGGTTATGCAGAAAAAGAAAGTGTGAAGTATTAATTGAATGGGTACAGTTTATTATAATGTCTACATTCATAACAATTTTCTGGATTACGGTTTTACTCACCCCACCTCACATCTCTATAATAAGGCACTTTTATTGTTAGAATTTTTATTTAATCATAAAGATACCGTATTTTTCCATTCTTTATACTGATACATATCTTTATACTGATACATATCAAACAGTTTATTTTTAAAACATAATAGAATCTGCCTCTTATTTGGGGTGTACATTTGCTATAAAAATAATATAATATAGGTTCAGTGAAATCATTAGGATATGGTAGAAACCACAACAATGAAAATAAGGTATGACAAAACCTTTTTTTAAGTTTCAGAAATAAATTACGAGGATATGTGTATCCTTATATGGGCCTGTTTTTACACTCTATTTTCCTTTTCCTGTAAGTCTTGCTGTTTATTATGTAGACTTTACCTTATTTTTTAGTACTTCAAGGATTTTGTACAATAGCTAGTTCCTCTTGATGTTGTAGAATTAGTAATGGCTAAGCTCAAGTTGTTTCTATAATTAGGCTTATTTTTCTTTTTATAGCTAGAAGGACAACTTGATGATGCACTAGCAGAAGTATCAAAAGAGCGGAAACTTAGAGAATGTAGTGAAAAAGCAGCTAAACAGCTGGAAAATGAACTGGAAACACTAAAGGTGACAATATGTTATGGATGATTAAGCCATCTGAGGCTTACTTTATTTGGGAAGAACAAGAAGTGTGGGTGTTTAATATACTCCATTTTACAGTTGCAAACTAGCCATATTCTAGAATTCAGCTTCTCAGAAATCTCAATACAATTATTATTCATCTAAAACCAAATTGGCATCGTATGCATTTTCATTTATAGTCAATAATAATAATAATAAAGTTGGAAGGGACCTTGGAGGTCATCAAGTCCAACCCCCTGCTCAGGCAGGTAACCCTATATCATTTTGGACAAATGATTGTCCAGTCTCTTCTTAAAAACTTCCAGTGTTGGAGTATTCACCACTTCTGGAGGCAGGTTGTTCCACTGGTTAATTGGTCTAACTGTCAGGAAGTTTCTCCTTAGTTCTAGGTTGCTTCTCTCCTTGATTAGTTTCCATCCGTTGTTTCTTGTCCTGCCCTCAGGCGCTTTGGAAAATAGCTTGATTCCTTCTTCTTTGTGGCAGCCCCTGAGATATTGGAACACTGCTATCGTCCTTCTTTTTATTAGACTAGACATATCCAATTCCAGCAACCGTTCCTTATATGTTTTAGCCTCCAGTCCCCTAATCATCTTTGTTGCTCTTCTCTGTACTCTTTCTAGAGTCTCAACATCTTTTTTACATCGTGGTGACCAAAACTGGATGCAGTATTCCAAGCATGGCCTTACCAAGGCATTGTAAAGTATTAATACTTCATGTGAACTTGATTCTATCCCTCTGTTAATGCAGCCTAGCACTGTGTTGGCTTTTTTGGCAGCTGCAGCACACTGCTAGCTCATATTTAAATGATTGTCCACTAGGACTCCAAGATCCCTCTCACAGTTACTACTATTGTCAGTCAGTTGCATATATTAGACATTCCATAAAAATGTTGGGTTAGGTGGTATGCTCCCAGGCTCATGATGGAAAGTTGTATTTATGGGAGTATATTAACTTTCACTTCATGTCTTATATACTTGACAAGTTACCTACATTTTATTTATTGTTTTAATTTCAACTCACTATGTGACTCCAGGCATCGGAAAAAAAAGTTACCAACAGCAGCATTTAAAATGAGTTCACACAGCCTTGTGGTTCAGACCCTGGGAGAACAGCTTGGTTTTCAAGTATTTGAAAAGACATTTGAGACCATCAAAATAATTCAGGGAATGCTCTTCCATAGAGGGTAGATATTTTCTGACAGTGGGAACAGTTAATCAGTGGAACAATTTGCCTCAAGAAATTGTAGGTACTCATCCCTGGAGATTTTCAAGAAGAGACTGGACAGCCATTTGTCTGGAATCGTATAAGATCTCCTGCCATGGGCAGGGGTTTGGATAGAAGACCTCCAACCCTATGCTGTGTTTTATATTCTGTGGTAACAGAGAAAGCATAACTCCTAAGTCCCCTAAAATGAAGCTGGTTAGTAGACAGAACCCAGAGCACACCAACCCTATTAGATCATAACACAGGTAATTGGAAACAGGTGGTCTAAAGAACAGCTATGTCTCGTGATGGGTTTTATAGGTGATCACCAGCATTTTAAATTATATTCAGAAGTACACAGGTGACTGATGGCTGATTCACACATGAAACTTCTCATGGCACTATATTTTGGAGTATTTGTAGCCTCTAAGTAGTCTTCAAGAACATGCCCATACGAAGGGCATTGCAGAAATCCAGATTAGAGATGAGTATAGTGTGAACAACTTTGAGTAAGGCCCCTTGATTCTTGAATGGATGTAACTGGCACACAAGATGCATTTATGCAAAGAACCTAACCTAACCTAACTAGCTACCATTTACTCTTCAAGCAGAAGCCAAGAGTCAAGGAGGAGCTCAGATTGTTCACCGGTTCCATTTAGGGCAGGGAAATCTACCATTCTTATGGCTTAGAACTCCAGGAATTCCAAATTCTTGTTGCTTCAAAGAGCTAACTTGAAGCATCCCGATTTGTCTCTTGGTTCAATCAGAACTTTAGCTTTAATATTAAAGAGACAAACTTTTACATGCCTCCCCTTTTTTAACAATTTCTGCTCTTTCGCAGGTAAAGCAAGGAGGACGCAGTGCAGGAATGGCCATGCAGGAGCATCAACAGGAGCTAGCTAAAGTGAACTCAGAGCTTCAGAATAAAATTTCATTTTATGAAGAAGAGTTGGTCAGGCGAGAAGCTTCCCATGTCTTGGAAGTAAAAAATGTGAAAAAGGAGACACATGATTTAGAAAGCCATCAGCTTGCACTTCAAAAAGAAATCATGGTATTAAAAGATAAACTGGATAAGGCAAAACGAGAGAAGTAAGTACTGTGTAAAATTGTATTTTGAAAGCTTATGTTTTTAATTGTTCAAAAAGTATCTGAAATCCAAAAGTAAAGTAAAAAAAGATGTTAGCAAACTTTGAATGGGCATTTATGGGATTTTATTTCAATTCTAGGCACAGTGAGATGGAAGAAGCTGTGGGAACTCTAAAAGACAAATATGAACGAGAGAGAACGATGTTGTTTGAAGATAATAAGAAATTAACGACTGAAAATGAAAAGGTAATTGAGATTATACAGAATTATTTTTTAATTTCAAATAGTATGTAAATTCAGATTTTTTTTCAATTCTCCTCCTCCCAAAAAATCAAGAAAGAGTAGCTATATTTCTGAACTTCGTGTTTGCGTGTGTGAATATTCCTATGCCAAGTAGAACTTTGATGAATTATTTTGCGTATTTTGTTTTAAATATCACATATGTATGCACTTTGTCTGGTCTAGGGCTTTCACTGCTTGGCATGTTGCAAGCAGTTTGCACATAGCTTGAATGGGCTGTAAGTTACATTAAATTACATTTATGAAAACTGCTAAATAATACATTTTGTTGTCACAGCTTTGTTCCTTTGTCGATAAACTGACATCACAAAACAGACAGTTAGAGGACGAGCTTCAGGATTTGGCAGGAAAAAAGGAATCTGTGGCCCATTGGGAAGCTCAGATTGCAGAAATCATTCAATGGTATGTACCCTTTGGGATCCAGGTTTTTTTAAAAAAATATACTTGGAACTTTCTCAACAGAAGTAAATCTTGAAGAGAATTGAAATGTATCATTTTGTGAATGTAATCAACTTCATAAATTACACATAGCAGCAAATGTTAATAGGTTAGAATATTGTCTTCTCTTTTTTCCTCACCATTACAAGCATTTTATCAATTTCATATTGACTAATTTCTCTACAATGAGAGCAACTAAATCTTAGTTTTAATTATTGTCTAAATACCAATGGCTCTCCTTCATTTTGCTATTTCAATATTTTTTTTTACTAAAAAACCTGAGAGCTCTGGTACCAGGTAAGTAAGATGAAACAATGTTGAGCCTTTAAATATTTTCTTAAATTACATGATGACATAGCCAAAATACTAAAGGAATTTGTATCACTTTCCAACAGAGCTTCATTATCCCCCATTATAACATTCTTCATAAATTTAATAGTCAGTCTGAATGGAAAAAATATTACATTCTTCAGTGATCCCCAATGTGGAGGATTTGTCTGAGGGCAGCAAAACCTTATTATATTTCTTCTCTTTCATATTTTTATAAATAACTCAAAGCAGCAAATATATATAATACTCCTATCTCCCCACCACTTTCTACGGGCTTAAAAATAAAATTCTATCTTTATTAGCAATTATGATTGGATACCCAAGGAATTTGTCTCTGGCACATAAGCTGTCAGTGTACGTGCAAGCAACAAGTGATAAATCATGATCTTAAACATAAAATACAATCATCATCAATCATAAGATACAAACTCGGTGATACTCATAGGATACTAAATAAGCAAACAACATAAATCATGAGATACAAACAACAAAGTTATAGTCATAAGAAGCTAAGGAAATAGATAATAGGAAAGATGAAAAGATGAGAAGGATAATAGGTAATAGAGCCTTGCTAGGTGGTTTGACATCCTAGGGCATATTTAATATTAATATTAATATTAAGAGCAAATAAGAAATTTCAGAAACTTCAAGAGGAATTTCCAACTATTTATTTTTTAAGGTAGAGTCTCTCCCAAGTATTTTCACCAGCTGGATTGTATTGAAATAAGCTACCCACAGAATTCAGTTCCATATCTTTCTTGTATATGACTACAGTTCTTTCCATTGCTGTCTCAGTCTTCCCAGCCCACAACCTTTCCTATTGTTGAGTTGAAGAATGGGAGGAATTTAAACTCTTGGGGAAAAACATAAATATAGGGCTCAGTTTCTCTGTGTTGCGGAAGGCAGTTCCTGTGTGTCTTCATTGTTGTCTGCAGTAAAGTGGCTAATCTGTGTTGTGTCTGCCTGCCAAAGCAAGTTTATGAATATGGGTCAAATGTCAAATTAGATGTGACATGTTGTTGTTGTTGTTGTTGTTATTATTATTATTATTATTATTATTATTATATTCCTCTTGATTAAAAGATAAGGTTCTAAAGAATAATATTCATGGAGGAAGTTTTCACTGAACTACTAAACTAGCTTACTGTCTCTCTCATAGTCCTGAACATTGTGATTAAACTAGCTGGTTTAAATAATGTTTTGCTTTTGTCTTATTTCATTTTAATTTTTAAGGGAACTGAAAGGGTCTTCCTTTGAAAGCCTAACTGGGCAGAAAAAAAGATTTAAATGGGTCATATTTCAGGAGCCACATTATAAATGAGACTTCCTCACCCTGAAAACATGAGGAAAGGAATTTCAAATATGAGTTCGGAATTTTTTGTGTTCTTAACCAACAGTATTGGTAAAATATAAATGTTTCCACTGTAGAGGAAATACATTATAAGTGAAATAAAGCTGAAAAGGGTTATGTTGATCTCAAACAACAAAACTGTAAACATGGAAAGAGCCACAGAATTGGTAAAAATTGTTTAATCAATAGGTAGGGAATCTCTGCTAGTTTCAAATGTATGATATATTTTCATTCAAGAGCATAGTTTGATAGTTTTACTAGTGTTTTACTGTGACTGAATGCATATGAAACATTTTTAATTAACCACCTATGTAAAGTAATGTTTCTGATATGCTTTACACACTAGGGTGAGTGACGAAAAAGATGCACGCGGCTATCTTCAGGCACTAGCTTCTAAGATGACAGAAGAACTTGAATCTTTAAAAAGCTCTAGTCTGGGATCAAGAACACTGGTGAGCATGGAAATGTATATGATTAATTAATGGGAAAGCCTTATAATGTATGGTGCCTCTGATGTTTTAGTTGAAATTCAATCACTATCAGCTGTATCTGCTGGTGTCCTACTTAGATGCCATGGGAGAGTGAAGAGTTCAGTATTAAACGTGGCCATCATAATCCAACAGAGCCATTGCATTGTCTTCTGAACTACTCCATGGCACTTGAAAGTCCCCTCACTCTTTTTTTGCTGGCCTCTGCAAGGGAGAGTCCACTGCTCTAAAAGAAGAGGAAACAGTTGTTTATTATTCAGTTGTGTTTTTAAAACTCGATACACTGGAAATGAGATCATGTTAAGGAATTCTTTCCATATGATGGCTCAGATCATCTCAGTCTGTTTAACTCACCAACCTAGGCGGATAGCTTAAGAAGTTCACAAGTAAGATATGAATTAAATTGTTTTCTACTCTTGTTGCTCCCAGTCTGTCCTTTTTATATGCTGCTTCTCTATGTAGAGTTATCCTATATCAGGGGCCTTCAGACTTGGCCCTTTTATGACTTGTGGACTTCAACTCCCAGAATTCCTCAGCCACTGCCTGGCTGAAGAATTCTGGGAGTTGAAGTCCACAAGTCACAAAAGGGCCAAGTTTGAAGACCCCTGCCTATATAGTCACTGAGTGACAATTCCATGATCTATGTGTTCACATCTTTAGCCTATGATTTCCACAAATAAATTATGCATTGAATGAAAGATTTATACTTTATTCAAAGTTATCTGCTGGTGCGTTCTCATTGAATAAGATCTGAGTTCTGCTACTATGAGAGATGAAGAAAAAAAGTCTTCATCTGCTTTCTCAGTATAATATATACTTTCTAAATTTTCATTATACCTTCTTTTACTAACCCTATTTTCCGGATTAGAAACACTTGACCAATTTGGATTTTTATGCCTTTTTGACTATTGTGACACTCTTTCTTTGAGACAAAGTTACTCTCTCAATATGAATCCTTTTATATTTTCCACCATCCCTGGTTCATGGTTCTAAATCAAGACTGAAACTAATCACATTTTATTTAATCCCTTAATAATCCTTAAGAATTAAATAGCTATTTATAGAGTGTTGTAGTACTTTTATGGACAGCTTTTATTTCATTTCATTTAGTTTTTGTTTTAAATACTACCTATTTTGAAATCCATTTTGGAAGAATAACTAGATTATAACATTTGAAGGAAGAATAGACGATAATTATTAGACGCTACAAGAAAAGCAGGAATTGGAGATGATATACAACCCAAAGAAATAGAATATAGATTTGGCAATGTTTCGTAAGACAGGAAGTGGTTTCATTTGATGTTCCCTTTGCTCTTTTCCACCTCCTTTCAATATATTAGGAAAGAAAATGTTTTACCTATTATACCCCAAGGAAAGAGTGGTACTCCTGAGACCTGCAAGTTTAACAGAGGTCCATAATGCAACATTCTGGTTAAGTGTTGCTGGCATTGCTCTCTCTCTCTTTTTTTTTTTCAGATTCCATTTATGTGTTTCTGATTAGAATGTAAATTTAACTGAAATCAATAGGAACTGATAGAGATATAAAGAGTTATTCTGATATTTTTTTCCAATTGTATAAGGTTTTTCAAATCAAACACACACTCATTAATAGTCATAAGTTAAAATGAAATTTTTGAATAGTGTTAATATTTAAAATGTTATTAATGTTTAAAATGCCTTTAATAATGTAGAGGAAATAACAAGTGCTTGATGTAACAGGATCCACTCTGGAAAGTGAGACGTAGTCAGAAGCTGGATATGTCAGCAAGGCTGGAATTGCAGTCTGCTCTTGATGCTGAAATACGTGCCAAACAGCTAGTTCAAGAAGAATTAAGGAAAGTTAAAGATGCCAATCTGTCCTTTGAAAGGTAATTTTTGAAAGGGGTGGCCCCTGTATAATGATGTATTTTAACATGTATTGAAGGATTTTTTTAAAAAATGCTGATATATTTTAGGCATTTGTTTCTTTCAGCAACTGGTATTTAATTTAATTTAATTTAATTGGTATAACTGTCTTTAGTATTGGAGGCAGTATATCACACTCATGAATTATAAACATGAATGACACTTACCTCTGTAATGGAAATGAAGAACAACTAAAATTAAAAAGGTTGGAAGAAGCACTCAACAAAGAACAGGGGCAGTAAAATTAACTTATGTTTAATATGTCCCTGTGTTTCCATTTTATTATTTAGCAAACTAAAGGAATCTGAAGCAAGAAATCAGGAACTCTTGGAAGAAGTTGAAGGTTTAAAGAAGAAACTGGAGGAAAAATACCGATCTGATGCAGGTGAAAATTTAGCCAACATATGGTTACAGAATGATTACTCTTATTGGCTTATGTATTTATTTATGTATTTATTTTTTAGGTCTTAAACTTTCAGATTTTCAAGATTCCATTTTTGCGTACTTCAATACCTCTCCTCTTACACATGATCTAACTTTCAGAGTAAGTATTAAACTGTGATTACAGACATTTGCCAAATATAACATAGAAATGCATGTTGAATTGGAGTGCAGAGTCTATACATAAAAACATTGGTCTTTTACAAACTTACTAAACACATTTCATAACTTATTCTCCTATATTACTTGCACCTTCCTTAACTTGTAACAGTGGCAGATGTGGTGGTACTGTTCCTACTGAGGTTAGATTATTTTATTATGTATGCTTTTATGTTATGGTTTGCTGTATTATTTATATATTACTTATTTTTATGTAACTTGAAGCATGGGAAACAAATGAAGAAAAGATGAAGACAGGATTTAAACTTCTATGTTAGGCTGAAATATTTCCTATACTATAATTTCCACTTTAAAAATCTCTCCTCAGTATCTTTTGTTCCGTTGTCAGCTTAATTCTTCCACATCCTTTGTCAAACCACATCCCTCACTAAAGGGAAAATTCACTTGTATCTTCTGGAATTCTTTACCTTTCATTCTCTCACAGACTTGGGCATACAGATTTCTTTCTATACTATCTCTTTACATTAAGAAAACAAACCAAGTATTATTAAAATAGTAAAGAGGAAGAGATTTAGAGCAAGGAGATCTATACTTTAGAAGCTCTGCTAGTCCACTATATTAACCAGGTACCAGACAAGCATCATGGCGTGCAGTTGCTTTTGCCTAATAGAAAAAAACCCCTCCTTATATTTATACCATTTTCATAAAAATAAATATAATCCATTCTTGATTAAAATAGCCACTTAAACTAATGCATTCTTTCTTATTATTTCACATTTACAGGTGCTAAATCCAAAGTGTGTTTATCAGTGTTATTATTAGTATTACTTTAAATGTGATACTAAACTTGCAATGGATCTGTTGGTTAGAAATGATATGAAAAGGCCATTTCACAAGAGAAAGAAAAATATGTCAAGATTTACCATTTTGAGGATCAGCTTATCTATCTTTTGTTAGTCAAATGCCCAGAAAAGGTCACAGATTGGATGAGAATAGCCATACCCAGCTTTTTGTATCATAATGGTAGTGTCTGTAAAATTGTGTTCCACAATTTAAGCCTTTCACAGACTGTTTGATTTAAACTTCAGGTGCACATGACTGGAGCATTTACAAATGAACAGTTTTTCCCATGAGGTCAATAAAGAAAAATATCATACTGAATTATTAATGTTAAGTTCCACACTCTTGATCTCACTGAATTTTGTGGCTCATTCTATAAAACATGCAAAGTTGATATTGTAAATAATATCATATGTGAGAATAAAACACAAGATTTATTTTTCAATATCTCAGCAGCAATTGTACATATCATTTAGTTGTAATGTCTGGCTCCCTTATTTCCTTTCCAGATGTCATGCTAACTGCCGAGAAAAAGACAAATAGGTTTTAAGTCTTTGAATGAATAAAGTAGAAACTTTGTACTGCTTACTTCTCTGTCGGTTTCTAGTTGCTATAAAACAAATTATTTTTCCTACGTAGTTAAAAGCCTTAAATGACATATAAGTATGGATGTGATTGTGTTCAGAATTAATCACATTGAAACTGATGGTAAATACCTGCCATTAATTAAATTGACTCCAATCAAGCCGAATAAAGTTTAGCTGTTTTAGTAGGACATTTCTGACATTATCACAGTTGCCTCTTCCAGCAAAAGCCATGGTCTGCAAAGAGCTTACAAAGCATCCAAGAGATCTCATTGTTGGAAGATATCAGTCGGGAACAAAAAAATTTCCAAGGCTTTGGATATACCATGGAACAAGTGAAGACAGTCATCAACAACTGGACAAAATATGGCACAACAGTGACATTTGCAAGAATTTTCTGGTTTTGGAGGGCATTATAGGAAGTCTGCCAGTCTGACTCCCTCTTTCTTATGCAAAGAGATTGAGAGTATGTCTCTGGAGGATTGCATTCCCACTTTCTTTTTGAGTTTTTTTTTTCACCTTTCCCAGAAAGAATGGCAGGTTCAGGCCTGTACTGAATATTCTCCATCTTAACTTCTACTTTAACTGCTCTGACAATGCATATACATTGCCTTGAAAAATGCCTGTTTTTTCATTTTTATTATTATTAAATTTATTTGCCACACATGTTGCCATGGGACCACTGGGCAGCTTATAACGATAGAATGTAAAATTATAAAAAATATATAAATATAGCAATAGTAAAATAATGAAACAATAAAAAATAAATAATGAAAATACAGCAATATGAATTAAAAAATGGGGAGGAAGGGAGCAGGATGCATGCGGGGGGGGAGGGGAGGGAGTGAAGTTTACTATTACTCTAATAGCCACCTCCAGTACACTGTACTATTGCATCTTCCTTTATTTTATAGTACAGGGACTTTATACCAACTCAACATTTCACATTTATCACAACTTTGTGGTTGTTTTTTTTCAATGGATGGCACCAGACCCATTCATTCCCACTGGTGGCTCAGTGGTTAGAATACAGTACTGCAGGCTACTTCTGCTGACTGCCGGCTGCCTGTTCGGCAGTTCGATTCTCACCAGCTCAAGGTTGACTCAGCCTTCCATCCTTCCAAGGTTGGTAAAATGAGGTCCCAGATTGTTTGGGGCAATATACTGACTCTGTAAACTGCTTAGAGACGGCTGTAAAGCACTGCAAAGTGGTATATAAGTCTAATTGCTATTGCTAAGTACTATTGTTATTCTCCATGTTTAAGATAGCATTTTTGTATCAATTGACTATATCCTCACTGCTTATTCCTGTTGTTATCTTTTTAATCATCTAGCCAGATCATTCTACTCTTGCACATCCTAAATCTTTCCTTATTATGATGAAAGACATATAATGTAGAGGGGCAGCAGTCAATAGCACTTTCCTTCCATTGGTACATCTTATATGCAAGCTCTCATCAAAAAGAAAGGCAAAGATCATTCTTCAGCTATTGAGCCATGTGCCAGTTGCAAATTTAGTAACTGGTTTTGCCCATATTCATCTATACCTCTTAATGAGTGGCATGTTCATTCCACTCCTCTCAATTCAGATATCCCTGGCTTTATTTCTTCATTCCTGACTTCAAGTAAGTCTCAAGTAGGTAAAATCCCCCTTTTCACGTGGACCTCCCCACAATTCATTGTCCACCAATCAATTGTGTTCATTTTGTTTTGGGAACATTCTGAGCAGCTCAAGAGTTTTCCCAGCGTTTGACCTTGGGGTATTGGGACTGTTCGGGTTGTGTCAGCTCACTTGAATTCCTCAGCTCCCTCACAAGCCTCCCTTGCATTCCAACACTTTTTCTGCCCACTCTCTGCTTCTGCTGCCTGGTTGCAAGCAGGGGCGCATGGCGAGTCAGACACGACACAGTGATAATTTTGACAAAAAACAAATTGTAAATAAACACCTCATTTGTAAATCAAACTCTAGCCGAATATATATTATTGTTTTGTATTTAACATGTTTTTGGAGAGCAGTTAACATGATTGATAGCCACTTGATCTAGCTAAGTAGTATCTGAGGTTTTATTTACATTGAACTTTGTACATAACAAAAGAGTGTAAAGAAATTATAGTGTATATTACATCTAATAATAGTATTTTTCTCTAATAGCATAGTTAAAGACCACCTACATATTTTAGACTTTTAAAGTATTATTTTGTTAGCAATAATTATATTCTAAATATTTTTCCCCAAATGCAAAAATATGTGTACTTTAATTCTATGTATATTAATGTACTTATTTATTCATGTACAGTTTGAAAACTATAATGATAATGATTAATAACAACAACAACAACAACAACAACAACAACAACAACAACAACAACAATAATAATAATAATAATAATAATAATAATAATAATAATAATAATAATAATAGAGTTGGAACGGACCTTCGAGGCCTTCTGGTCCAACTCCCTGCTCAGGCAGGAAACCCTATACCCAGTGGTGGGATTCAGCTGACAGAACTGGTAGCTAATTTTTTGTTGCCCAGGCCCAGAATGGACTTCCGGAAGTGGCATCCACACAGAGAACCCGGTTGTTCACATATTTGAATCCCACCACTGCCTATAACATTTCAGACAAATGGCTGTCCAGTCTCCTCTTAAAAATTTCCAGTGTTGGAGCATTCACCGCTTCTGGAGGCAGGTTGTTCCACTGGTTAATTGGTCTAACTGTCAGGAAGTTTCTCCTTAGTTCTAGGTTGCTTCTCTCTTTGGTTAGTTTCCATCCGTTGCTTCTTGTCCTGCCTTCAGGCGCTTTGGAGAATAGCTTGACTCCCTCTTCTTTGTGGCAGCCCCTGAGATATTGGAACACTGCTATCATATCCCCCCCGTCCTTCTCTTTATTAAACTAGACATACCCAATTCCAGCAACCATTCTTTATATGTTTTAGCCTCCAGTCCCCTGATCATCTTTGTTGCTCTTCTTTGTACTCTTTCTAGAGTCTCAACATCTTTTTTATATTGTGACCAAAACTGGATGCAGTATTCCAAGTGTGGCCTTACACTTCACATGATCTTGATTCTATCTCTCTGTTAATGCAGCCTAGCACTATGTTGGCTTTTTTGGCATCTGCATTTGTTTGACATTGTTTATGTGTCAGGTGAATTAACAGAAAACATAGTTGTAATGTTTCAAGTAGTAAGCAGATTATTTTATTCCTTTATAATACATTCTTCTGACAATAATGTGAAGTATTGGTTAAAGTGTTGGATTGATAGATTCAGATTCAAGTTTATCTTAATCCATTACTATCCAGTTACTATTTCGGTCATCATTTTCTTTCAGACCAACAAACACCCCACAGGGTAGTTCTTTGAAGAAGAATGGAAGAAAAGACTGCCATGTGCCACTATTAATTCACAAATAAGACAGAATATCAATCTTACAATAAATTGGATTTCTTATCCTCATCCACAAGTCTTCATTTTTAGGGATGTCTTTTATAATCATACTTCCTTCCTTCCCCTTCTTCCTCCTCCACTATTTTTACACCTGCAAATTGATTTATGTATTCCATGCCATTCAGACAGTGCAGCTTTCAGATACACTTTAATAATAAAAAAACATAATTAACTAATGCTTTTATGTAGATTTTGGCATTTGGTTGGACTTTGTAATCAAGTGGAATATTGTGTCTATAATCAGTTCAAAATAACTTTAGATGATTTGGGGAGGCCTACCAATGAGGTCTTTATTTTAGAAGGAAAAGTCAGTTCATTATCATTCTACCATTCTGTCACAATAATTTCCATTGTGTTTTGGGGGTTTGTTTTTAGGGGGTGCCGAGGAACTCTCTTTATCTTTTTTATTCTGAACAGACAGATTCTTTGACCTCAGATGACCTTGATCTTCCTATATTGAATGAATATTGATGCTAGAAGCTAATTTTCTTGTTTGTGTTTCCCCATTCTGCAGACAAATTCTGTTAGTGAGCAGGAAGTACAAGGTACAAAGACTGAGGTGTCACTGTCAACTTCTGTTGCAACTGCAGAACAGCAGCAGCAAGAAGTAAGCGTCCATATCCAAATAAACAATTTGGCATATCCTAATAAATGTGTGTCTCAATCAGAGATCTATGAGAAAAGAGTTTCTCTTTTCACAGCATGTTTACTTGTAGAGTTGTGTCATGTTTAAATGTACAAAGTTGGTGTGAGTTTCATTTGTTTTGCTACCGTTTCCCTGGCTCTCATTGTCTCATTATGCTGTGCATTTCTTGCTCTCTTATTTGCTTATCTTCTGCTGCTTGCTAAAGTGCAGGTTTTCCTGTGAGACTGTCTTGATCTGCAAACTTGCTTCTAATAAGTTAGTGGCAAGCCAGCATTTTTCAGTAGAGTTGCTTACTAAAATTTAGAAGTAGATTTGTCAAATGTTGCAAGACCAAATGTATATGGGATCCTGGAAATTTTAAATGTTATTCAGCTACAGTTTTTTGCAATTCAGGAACCAATTCGGCTTCAGAGGATGCCTGCTGCTCCCTCCCCCACCATTCAGTCCATTTCTCTAGCTGTACCAAAGGTAGGGGGCTTTAATGCTTTGTTTTAACAAAAAAAATGTGGGCAGAGAGTTAACATGAAAGGCATTATGCCTCATGCATGATCCATTTGTCAATTTGTTCATGTCTGGATGTTAGCCATGTCTAAGCATGTTGTTTTTTTAGGATTATTTTAACCAGGACTAAGAATTAAAATGAATTCTGTATAGAATCTTATGAGAGTGTATCTGGGTGTTTTGTTTCCAGCTAATTCAGAGGTGTCAAACTGCTGGCCCGCGGGCTGGACGTGTCATCTGGAAGCCGCGCCCACCCCATTGCCGGCAATGGCAAAACCGTCCCAATTCGTTGCGTGACGTCACATGACATCGCGAGTTTGACATGTCTGAGCTAATTCATAGTGGGACAGGTTCTTCCCCAGAAAACATCTGTTGTACAAATAGATGACAAATGCATTTTCTGTCTAAATCTTTGCCTGAGAGGGTATTTTCAGACCTTTTTTTAATCAGTAAAAGGCCCAGCAAGTTAACATTAAAGCTAGGGTTTTTTTAAGTTTCTATTATGATTGTGACAATGTGGCCATGCAATAATATATGAAGGAAATGTCAGAGAAGAACCCTCTTATCTTCCACAAAACCTGGAACTGCTGTAACATTTAAAAAAAAGAGAGAATAGCTTCTCTAGCCACTTCCATATGTTTATAAAGTAAGTGCAAGCAGTGCCCATCCAGCTAGTCTGATCTGGCAAATTTCCATAATTTCCTCCCTTCTTTTTCTTCTTTTTCAATCAGACTGGAAATTTGCTGGCTTGATTTTTTTCCGCCCTTAGATCAGCCTGTTACCAAAGCGATTTGCCCTGGTTCACCAGCCCCAAATTAGAACTTCATATTTTTTATATATATTATTTTGTTCCACAGACCAAGAACAGTTGATATTCAGTTGTGGTAGCCAGTAAGCAACTAGTTTTGCTATATAGCATTAAGTATGGTGATAAAAAAGATGTTGAGCTTCTGTAAAAGCTAATATAATAATGGTGGGTTAAACAAGCCCACATATTAATTTAGTTTGTTGGTATATGAGTGGATTTGATTGTAGGTTATAATTCTTAGCTGATTGTTGATTATAATTTCGGCGGTTGCACGTTGCACCTATTTTTAAAAAATATATATTGCCCAAACTACCCTATATTAGACTTGTATTTATTTTGAAAGAATGAATATACTGCTTTTGGCAGTACAATTCAAATATAAATTAACCAATTTCAACACAATACAAAAAGTATTTCAGCACAGTACAAAAGCCAGGATAAAACAAACAAAGCATAATCAATAGGGAAGCACATTAATCTATCATAAAAGCAAAAGAACAGTACCTATTTGAAATCAATACATTCTTAACAGTTCATCAAAAACTGAGTGACATTAATCTCATTAACTTCTGAAAACAATTACAATGAACACCTAAAGCATTATTCTGTTCAAGATGGTTTTTACATGGAGATGGAGGATCTAATACACTGTATCAGCAGCATACTAGGAGTAGCTCCTATCTCAGATCCATTCCAAATAAGGGTTTGAATTAACCACAGCCATCCACTGCATTGACATGGAAACTGGTACACTTTATCATTAACAATTTATTAGAGGTGTCAATTTTTTAATGAACTTTTATGTTGCTTTATTGTGAATTTATTTTTCAGCCTAAAGCTCATCAACTAAGTATCAAATCCTTTTCAAGCCCAACTCAATGCAGCCACTGTACATCTCTCATGGTGGGATTGATTAGACAGGGTTATGCTTGCGATGGTAAGTTGGTTAAATCTCTTAAATATTTGAGCATCTTAATAGCCTAATTATCATTTGGAAAAAAACAAATATGTTTAAATTTTTCTTGTAACAAGCATCTATTTATAACTGTAGTATTGAATAAAGGCAGACATTTAGTTCCCAAATGCATATGTTTTCATAGTATGGCTATGTTAAGGCATCAGATACGCCACACAATTTAGGGAATGGAACAATTCCTTGAATTGTTTCAGTGATTCCTTCTTAATAAGACTATGTACACTGAACAATATAAAAGATGCTATAAAATATTTTTAGTAAACAGATAGATTACTGGATTGTTTCTACTTGTATTGTAATATAGAATATTATAGAATGCTTTCACACAAATTAGATATTGATAGGAATTTCTTTTGAATAATGACACTAAATGTTTGGGACTTAAACAGTATTTCTCAGAATGTGTACCTATATATTGCTGAAATATATCATGAAAAATTAAACTACCATCTTAGGTGTATCTACAACTTTCTCTCTAGGCATTCTAGAACTATGGGTCAGTACTAGCCAGGCAGATAGTTGCAACCCATATTTTGGGGAGGGGAGGGGAGTTTATATCACTTTTAAAAAATGGACAAATTGCACAGATAAAGAGAGACCACCATCCTAACTCACAGTGATGTTTGCTCCCCGTTCTGCATGTGCAGGCTACTTATGTTTCATACTGGAATGTTACATGTTGGATGACTGAAAAAAATACCAATTACCGGTAGTCCTCGACATATGACCATAATGCAATCTGCTTATTACAACCATATGTCATAATGGTCGTAAAATTACCTTTTTTGTGATGGTCTTTAAGCACATCACCATGGTCGTTAAACGAATACAGTTGTTAAGGAAACCGTTGGTTCAATATGGATGCAGTTTTGCCAAAAACTGGAAGTAAGTGCTAGTTTTGAGCAAAGCTGTCATAAAACATGGTCATTTGATTGATGGATGCTGCAAATGGCCATAAATCTGTTTGTGTTGTGAGCATCCAAAATTTAATCACGTGAACACGGGGGGGGGGCAACCAGTGGAACTTCAAATGGGTGTTGCAAGTCCCCTTTTTCAGGTCAGTTGGAACTTTGGCCATTAAGTGACCTGTTGTGATTGAGATCTACCTGTATATTAGAAATTAAATGGAGCTCTGATAACTTTTAGGGGAGAAGATATGCACAACACTGGGAAATCCAAAATATGGATGAATGGGTTTTTTTATTATAGTACATAAGTGTTTTATTTAGCTTGACGGATCTTGAATATCTTCAGACCGAAGTACAGTAGGGTAACTTGTCTATTCAGTTGCATCGGGTTCCAAAGCTGTCTGAGTATCTCTGGAATTAAATGTGGTATTAAAGAAGCTATTCAATCTCTCTCTTGCTTGCAGAATTACATGGTTCATAGCAAGTTACAAATGCCAGCCAAAAATTGTGGATTAGGGATGTGCAAAACCTACATTTCTTCCTTCAGACCATCTCGATCTGGCTATAGTTTTTATAGCTACAGCTATCTGGGGGTTATAGTTTTTGATTTGGAGGATTAAGTCCAGGGAAACAATTCAACCATTCTCAGAACTGAAAATATTGGTGTGCATTTTACTCCTTTAACTGTAGATTTTACATATTTTTATTATAGACCTTTATTTCATAAGAAAAAAAGGGGTTTTTTGCCAAACTAGGTTCCATTTTTTGTTTAAAATCAGAATTCTAATGGGTCTTTTAAAGAATTATTCACTTAAATAATTGATGAGAATGAAACAGAGTTGTTCAAAATAATTTAGTATTTGTAAATTCAGGAAGAAAGAAAATGCCATAATTTTAAAACCCGGAGAGTCTTTTATACTTTAAAATATAACATTACTGAGGTATGATTATGGTTTAATGAAACTCCTGCTATGATACATTCACTACTTTTTAATATGAAATAAATGTGTTTGCCATTTTAAACTGGTCGTTCTTGGAGCTGGTGTGATGTCCTTTTCTTGCTCATTCACAATTTTGTTAGTCAGTTCTCAGTAATCTGTAGAATTTATTGTGTAACAACACACAGCTTAACAAGTTTATTTTTTCATCCTTAGTGTGTTCATTTGCATGCCACGTTACCTGCAAAGACAGTGCACCACAAGTTTGTCCTATACCTCCAGAGCAAGCCAAGCGACCTCTTGGAGTAGATGTTCAAAGAGGCATAGGAACAGCCTATAAGGGCTATGTCAAGGTAAGAATCTGGCAGAAAAAGAGGAGGGTCAGTAAATAAATAATCAGAGTTACTGTTCATAGTCAAATACCAGTTCCAATTTAGACATAGACAGTCAGGCAAATCTGGCGGTAAAATAGATTCCAAATTCAATTGCAAACTCCAAATTGGTCACTTCTTGAGGAATTCAAAAGTTAGTACAATTTCAGGTAAAATAAATTAGACTAGAAACTTCAGGAGTCAAGCATGGCAAGATCAAGTGTAAGACATTGCTTCCAACTCTGATAGGCTAATTTCATTGCTGATGTCCTGATCATCATTCCCAAGCGCACTCTACTTTAAGCGAGTCCTGTTTCCTAGCATTTCCTTTTCCTCTAAAGAGAACCTGTCCCGTTACTGCTTATTGATTGTACCTTCAAGATTGTTCAGTATTTAACTATTATCAAATTGTTATTGCTCCTGTCCTCCAAAATCGTGATTAAAAAAGATAGGTAGGTGGAAACAATTACCAAGTTCAGTGGAGTGTCAGTGACATTTGAAAAAGTAATTATACAGCATAAAATAATGACAACAATCAGCAGCCCTTAACTAAACTCAACTGATCTTGAAAAAGTTAAGCAGAGTTGGGCCTAATTAGTACTTTGACATAAACAGAAAAAACTACTAAAAACGTTGATCTCCAAGACTAAAATTTTATTAAGAACTAAGCTTTCATCAGTAGCTGCCGACGTTGTCAAAGTATAAGCCAGGATCTGGAAATGCTCATCCTCATAGTCTTTGGGAAGCTTAAGATTTAGACAATGAGCATATTATAGGTCTGTCCATCCCCCGCACACCTACAATTTGCTGCATCAATCTTGTTTCTGCTGTGCTAACTGACATTTGTTTGAATTTTACTGCTCTGCCTCTCCCCCCATGCCCCGCCCACCTAGAACGTTCATCTGGCAGAGCACGGTCGTTTGACGTCGCCGCCTAACTATTCTCCCCACTGTCTTGCTTAGGTGTATCCCCCACATGCAGTGCTGTTGTTCTAGCTCGCCCATTTCAGGGTGGCCTATAATTAAAAAATAGGATAAATACAAAAATGAAATAGAAAATGGAATTGGAATATCCTAAACAGGGGCTCAACCATAACCTTGCCCCCGAAGCCAGGGAGAATAGTCAAGACTCCAAAAGCTTCCTGAATGACATTAGCATTCAAGCCATCTGAATCTTGGGAGTTGGGGATATAATTCCAGGGTGGTGGTGCTGCAACAGAGAAGGCACGCCTCTTGGATCCTGCTAAATGACACTACTTAATCAATGGGATCCCAAGTGTATCTGTTGTACCTGATCTCACCAGATGGACAGAAGCAACTGGAAACCAGCAGACCAGCCTTATGCCATAAAGTGTTTCATAGATGACAATCATTATGTTTAATTACTCTTGGAAGCCAACTGAATAACCAGTTTAGCTTGAAAACAGCAGGGTCACACAGGAATAATGGTACATGCCTGTTATTGCCTTTTTTACTGGATTCTGCATCAGCTCTAGCATCAAAGCGGTTTTCAAGGGCAATCCTATGGGTAACCTTGGGCCAGTCTCAGCCCTAGCAAGAAGGCAATGGCGAAACCACTTCTGAAAAGCTCTGTCAAGAAAACTGCACGGTCTTGTCCAGAGTCTTCAAGAATCGAACATGATCGAACAGAAGATATATAGATTGACCAGTTGGGCAGACAGAATATTTACTGAATTTTTGATGTGGCTATAACCTGAAGGGAGTATTCTTTTACTATTGATGTGGTAAAATTTCAAATTTGATGGGATGACATATATTGCTAAACAGAAGGTTTGAGTTTTATCCAAAGTTAGATTTATCACATATATTTGACAATCAGAACAAAAAATTGCAAAGTATTTTTGTTCAAATTTCTACTTTTAGCAATAAAATTAATCATATTTAAACAGTGGGAATATGTAGATAATATAATGGATTGCTTGAGAAAGTATCCGATAAAATCCATTATTTAACAATACAAAGTTGCAAATCATTTTATCAGGAATGGTGGAATTTTATTGTTTATGCAAGAGATAAGTATTCTTGTGACAGCCTATGTCAGAAATTATGGGAGATTTTAAAATATACCATCATCATTAACTTCAAATTAATACTTTTAAAAGAGATTTCTTATAAATTGATCCATGGCTTGAAAGAGTTTTGCTTATTTCATTAAGTTATAGCTTAACATTATTTGCAAAGTCAGCTTTTGAGAAAATGAGTGTCATGCAATTTTCTATGAAGAGATGACATTCCAAAGATCACTTTGGGGTCCTTAGGGAAACCAATAATATTTATTGATCAATCGATCGATTTATTGCTTTGTTTGCAGCTATTGTATATCTAAAATGAAGAAGTTACAATATTTGAAAAATGTATATATTGTTGCAAATCCCTGGAAGTATTTTTATGAGTTGCCTCAATGGTAAGATGGTATATTAATATAAATTTAATAAAATAATAAAATTTAATAAATAAAAATGAGTCTTTACCCCCTTTTATGGTATGAATAATATATGTCTATATTTACAGGTTCCAAAGCCAACAGGAGTTAAGAAAGGATGGCAGAGGGTTTATGCAGTTGTCTGTGACTGTAAACTTTTCCTCTACGATGTGCCTGAAGGAAAATCCACTCAGCCAGGAGTTGTTGCAAGTCAAGTTATGGATCTCAGGTTTGCATCCTTAAGCCACATCTTTTTGTAAGCTTGATTGTGTCAGAGAAAAATTAGCAAATGAAGAATGATGCAATCATTGAATTTTCTTTGATGTTACATAGCATACTTTGATATATTGTATGCTTTTTGACAAAAGTGTAGGCCACATTTGTATAAGATATGAGAGAAGAATAGATTTATGTTCTCACGTGCTCTTGATTTTTTTCTGGTAGAAAATAATATCATAAACCTGTACCCCAAATTTCTTTAACTTAGTGGTTCAAATTTTACCTATTAATTTGTTAATTTCTTTCCTGGGAAAAGTGGCTAATCTTTGCTTTTAACAAGGATTTTAAATATGTACTGTTGTTTTCTTTCCAGAGATGAAGAGTTTTGTGTGAGTTCTGTCCTAGCATCGGATGTTATACATGCAACCCGTAAAGATGTTCCTTGTATATTCAGGGTATGATCATTTGATTAATTTGTACAAATACAATTCATGTTTTACTTAGCTATGATTGATAAAAAATAACATTTCACAGAATTATCCCATCTAGGCAAAAGGAAACTGTTAGGTTTCTATAGCTACCGTGTTTTCCCGAAAATAAGACCTATCCCAAAAATAAGCCCTAGCTTGATTTTAGGTGCCCCGCACCCGCTTACCTTAGGATTGCCGCAGCCAGGCCTCCCACGCTCTGACACCTGTCGTGCCACTGCCCGAGTTCTGTGGCCGCTTGCAGCTGCACACTACTTGATGTATTGCACTGCTGCCGCCAGTCACAACAAGGCTTATCGCACTGATCACGTTGCTGCCACTGCTTGCAGCTGGAGGCCACGAGGCTCGTGCTGATAACGCCGCTGCCGCCGCTCACAGCTAAAAGCTGTGAGGCTTGTTGCACCGCTGTTGCTGCTCGCTGCAAGATACTGCATGGCCTCATTGCGCCGATTACGAGCAGGCACGATGAGCCTTGCGGCTTCCTAGCGGCATGATCGTTGCAACGAGCCTCGCTGCCTCCTGCTACGAGCAGCGGCATGCAGCTGCAAGCAGCCACAGAAGAACTTGGGCGGCGGTGCGACAGGTGTTGGAGAGAGGGAGGCCTGGCTGTGGCGGTCCTAGGTAAGCGGGTAAGCCATCCCCCAAAAATAAGACCTGCTGCCTCTTTTGTAGGCAAAAAAATATATAAGACTGGGTCTTATTTTCAGGGAAGTATGGTTCTCTATCTAAGGCTGATTGTGGGTTTACAGTCTTTTTATAATAATTTAGTCACAGAAATAGATTTTATTCTATTCTAATTGTTTTCTAATTTTTTTTTAGAATCTATCTAAAAGGGTGATAAGCCAGTGGTGAAACATGTTCAGCTACTTTATGCAATTATATGATACACGTTTGTGTGTGTGTTTGTGTTTGTGTGTGTGTATTGCAGCTTGGTATCTTTTACTTCTCTCTTGTGAAGAGGTTGTCTGATGAATCAAGAAGGTGAAATATTTATTTTGGAGATAGCGTACATAATAAAGTTTTGGTTTTGTTATCTGGCTTGTAGGTCATATTTTATTTTATTTTTAATTTAGGTAAATTCCAGGTTATCAAAGTGTCTCAGGATGGTAATTTCATTGCCACATTACCTTACAACTGCCATGAATCCAAGTAATAAGGAAGGCTTTATTACACATAATACATACACCAATGAACTAGGAGCATCCATATATGGAAATGTTTTAGGGGCAAGAATTCAATCTAAAGTTAAAATAAATAGTAAAATAATTTGTATAGTGTTGAAGAAAGTGAAGTAATTATTATGTTTGAGTTAACATTACAGAGTATACTGGCAACCAGATTCTGCACATTATGAACAGAGTATGTTTTGGACAGAACCATGTGTTCTGTGCAACACATACTCTATTCATAATTAATTTAATTTTACTTGGGTCAATTCTAGGAATCTGGAACCTTCGTGGTTTTTTTACTATCATTGAGCTCCCACATTTTAATTTTTAAGGCGAAATTGAATTATACCTGCAAGAATAGATGTCACTACTGTAGATATACATTTGCCAGATTTCAGACAAGTTTTATAAATGAGGGGTCCTTGGTGGTTTCTGAGCTTGATTGATTTCTTGTAGACATTTCATTACCAAGCTAGGTAACATCATCAGTGCTAGTAGCGAGTAAGGTTTACTCTCATTTTATATTCTGATGGCTTGCCCTGTAAGTATGCCTCCTCTATTGAGTTTTATAAACATATTTACAGGTTTGGACTATTTAAAAACATTTTTTAAATCTTCTTATTGTTTGTTGGCCCATTTCTACTAAAAAGAGTCACAGTGAGTATACCCATTTATAAGCAACCTGATAAATTGCAAAATGAGTGCAAAAGCTCTTGTTTTGAGCACCAGCAAATCTTATTAATGCATAGGGAGGAAGCTATGAGGGAATCATTTGTATGGGCAATGAAACATATCAAATGTATATATATATATATATTGCTCACTGAATTAGAATAAAGAAGGTTGAGTTTGCCAAAGGACTGGAAGTTCTAACTTAATCGGAATGAATTAGAAAGGAACTTAATTGGAAAGAAAGTAAGCATCCAAAGCTTGCTTAACTCTATGCCTGCACGAATTTTATGCACAATGTTTTTGAGAGGGCTCTGTGAGATGAAAATGAAGCAAGAATTTCTGATTAATCACATGAGTAAAGACAATATGTGATTGTCACTGTATCACTGTTTGTAGCAATATTTCTGGCATACTCTACAAAAGAGGCCCCCAACCTTTGGGGCACCATGGACCAGTTCCGTGAAGAGAGGTTTTTCAGAAGATCAGAGGGTGCGTGGTTTTGTGTGCTGCCTGCATCCCACGGATGAGGCTTTGCGTGTTTGTGTGGACCGGTTGCTGGCATGCTGTGGCCCAGTGCTGGTCCATGGACCAGGGGTTAGGAACCCCTGCTCTACAAAACAAGAGTAAACGAGGTTTGCCAGCATTGTAAATTTGCATTGGTAATGAATTAAATATAAACTAGAAATGAATTCATTGAAATTAAATTCAGACACAATGTGGTGTCTTGCATGCTATTTCAAGTCCCATTATTCCCAACCAGCTTGCCTAATGCAAAAGATTGGGAGATATATCATCTAATCACCCCCCCCCCCCCAAGAACATGAACTTTACAATCTCTCTTCTGATTCACAGTCTTAGGCCTAAAATCAGGGATAAGAATGAAAATGATTTGCTATACTTCCAAGTTGGTTGAGGTTGGGGGAAACACTGAAGGTAAAACAAATCCTTCCTATGCCAATATCTGCACAGTAGATGGCTTCTAAGAAATCAGAGTGTCATTATCCCTTCTCTCTTTTATCACTGCATTTATTCATGCTGCCTACAGAAGGCTCAGTCTGGAGCAGGCCATTTTGAAAAAACACTTTGTCTGAATCTAGCCTACATTTCCATTTTGTCACCTTGCTTTAGTTGAGGCATTTCTCACGTGGGCCAATTTAATGCAATTATTTTCATTCTCTATCTTCTTGTTCTCAAGGTGACGGCTTCTCTCTTAGGCTCTCCTTCAAAGACGTGCTCTCTGCTGATCCTAACAGAAAATGAGAATGAGAAGCGAAAGTGGGTTGGAATTCTAGAGGGACTGCAATCTATTCTGCACAAAAATAAACTCAGAAATCAAGTTATACATATTCCACAGGAAGCCTATGACAGTACACTGCCTCTCATTAAAACCAGCCTAGCTGCTGCTATTATAGGTATGTTGGAATATAACAAGACACTTTGGATGTGTAACATTACATCTGTAATTGAGACTGATACATTGCCATCTTTAAATATATTATTTCTTATTTTTATCTCCTGACAGGAAAAATTAGTTGCATAAAATTGAGTGATTGACTTATAAAACGAATCAGTGTATGTTTATCACTGCTTGAAGCAGATGTCAGCAATGCTTAGATGCATTGACTCAGTTTTGGTCGAATTGCTTATTGTGTTAACATAAAATTGTTAAGTACATTAACAAATTTTATATTTCCTTTTCATTTGAAGTCATCATTTGTTTGCCTGCCTGTTACTTCCTTGCTTCTGTCTTATGGACAGTTGCTAACTGCAAGTACCAAATGGATTATATTAGCACCATATATAACAATGTTAGAGTAATAAAAGAGCAGAATATTAACAACAGTTTGAAATGGTAAAGCATACTGCTACCCAACTATTTAAAAATATCTCACTTTCCTTAAATCTTCTGGAATAGAACTATTTTTCCTCATTTCAGGAGATGGGATGAGATGGATGGGATTAACCCAGTACTACAGTCTTGATTATGAAGATCATGAGAGCAACATTTACTGAAAAATCTTCCCCTTCATCTCTAACAATTTAAGCTCCAAAATAGAAAAATCTTGGAGCATAGTTTCCTCCAGAGTTCTCTTTTAAATAATCTGAGGCCCATACCATATAGTTTGCATTGCTATACCTATTTTCCTATGAGCAAGCTTTACTAAATTCTGTGGACTTTTCATTTGGTTAGACATGGATTTAATTACATTATTATTGAGGTCTGATATTTGATACCGCAAAACAGTATCCAATACAGTTCTTTTAGCATATGTTTCTTCTAACATATTCAGTTTGTCAAATGGACGCTTTCTGTTAAACCAGGGTTAGAATGAATATTTATATTAATAATTATTTTTCTTACCTTGTCACCATTAGATCGAGATAGAATAGCAATTGGTTCAGATGAAGGACTCTATGTCATAGAAGTCACCCGTGATGGTAAGTAATTTTTTGATTGCATTTAGCAGTTACATGCTGAGGGATGAGCTCTATCAGTTAATTCTTGATTATTTGCAGTATTCCCTTATGTAGAATTTGCTTCTCTGACAAAAGTTCAAAACTCAGAATATTGGCTTATTTAATGAACTGTTTAATGGTCATTTTTATGGGACATTTTGACTGGCAGAGCTCTTACCTTTCACAAAAGGCAGTTGTTCATTTGACATCAAATGCATATTCATAAAGGCTAATCTGGTTTTGTTCTCTCCTAATCCACAATTAACTGATAAGCTACTTTTGTACCTTGCTTGGAAAAAAAGAACCAGGCCACTAGGCTGCATCTCTGGGTGATTTGTCTTTTGACATAATAAAATTCATCACAGTAGTACCCTTTGGGATACTGTGGGAGTTTTAGGTAATCTAGAATGAATAGTTATTCAAATTTAGTCTTTTATCTTTATACATATAATCATACATTCTTTTCTTCCTCTCTTGACCCCCCCTCCATCCCATTCTACTTTCCATAAGCTCAGCTGCAGAAAAAACCCACACAATTTTAGAGCATGGTCACAAAGTGGCACCAGAACCGATGAATATAAAATAACTTTGCTGAGATAGTTTGGTGATACAGAAAGAATGAATAGGAATCGAATTGCAAACAATTGTATGAAGAGAAAGTGAATGGGATGAAGGAAAAGGAAAAACCAAAGAGGTTACAGTAAGAGGAAATGGATGAGATCCTCAAAAAGAGGTTACAAGTTTAAAAACCAGGAATGTGCTGTTATGATAAAAGCAAGGATAGAAGCAACTTTAAGAAACTGAAAGAGGCAATATACATGGACATACAATCCATACATGGACTTCAACTACTTTGCTGGCTGGGGAATTCTAGAACCTGAAGTCTGCATATTTTAAAGTTGCTGATTACACACACACACACACACACACACACACACACACATTGGCCACCCATCTTACCACAGGTAATGTTGAGAAACACTGGTTTTGGTTGTTAGAAAGATGTGGAGATATACAATAAATTATGTTTGTATAAAATATATGTATATATATTTTCTACTCATTTTCTTATTTCATGTCTTTACTTATTTTGCTATTATTCCTCCTCTTCACTTGCATAATGTTTAGCTTATCCTGAATGGGAGTAGTTTGATGGTTGTGTGTGTGTGTGTGTGTGTGTGTGTGTGTGTACAGTATGTTAGTTTTGGAAATGAACTGGAAGAGGGTGAAGATAGACCAAAATTGAGATGATAAATAGCTTTTTTGTTCCAGAAATTAATTTAGCTATGTATTCTGTGAACATCAGAACTTTCTGACTGCTTTCCAAAAGCCTGTGATTTTTGGCACATTGGGCTAATCTGGTCTGGATTTAATTAGGAGTTGTGGGAGCAAAATCAACTCTGTTTTATCTGGAAAGTAGGATAGTGTGCACACTAACTAAAGCTAGAAAAGGAAAAGTAAGAAAGCTAGCCATTTGACCAAGGGAAGCATTCCAAAACTATAAAAACTCTCTCCATCAAGTTGAACTTGGCTCCTGATGGATATGCTAATTGTTTTTTTCCCACTTGGCAACAGTAAAGAAATAGTTTGTTATTGCCCTTTTCAACTTTTCAAACTAGCCTAAAGCTATGGGTTTCTGATGTGGTCTCCCATCCCTCGTTAGTTTTTTTTTGTTTGTTTGTTTTTGCAATCTGGCAAACTAATTAGTACAAAATCATCCAGAACAAAGTACATCTCCATTTCCTGTTATTCTGTCTGCTGATCAAAACATATTTGTCATGTCATGAAACCTATTTTATTAGCATTTGGGCAATTTCCTCTGTATTAAAGAAGGCAAAGAGAATTGCCTAAAGAGAATTGAAAAAGAATTCATATATATATTTGTGTTGTACAGCTCTAAATCCTCAGTCCAGGCAGATTCACAGTAATATTAATTTGCAAGACAGTATGTGAAAGTAAATAGGAAATATCATTCATTTTTATTCTTTCTAATCCAAAAGAATGTTGGAAAAGAATTATGTCAATTGCTTCATTCTTAAGCCCCTTTTCTCTTTCCTGCTAGTCACGTGAGTGGAGCTATTATTGAGGGGTTAGAAAAAATTCCAGAAGCTGTGTTTTGCAGGCTTTCTCTATCTTGTTTGTATTTACATCACTTGCCTAATAGCAGATTTCTTCTTTGGCCTTCTGGGACTATTCATTTAAAACAGTTTTTCTTGGATACTCTGGAGTTTTTTGTAATGCATGTCCAAGCACTACAGTGCAGAAATCCTGCTACTGTATCATCCAGTTTCACGTACCTCAGAAGCTAATACTGCAGAATAATTATGACATTCGGAAGGACTTCAAATATTAACAATAAGGTTTGCTACTCTGTAACTTGGATGCAATATATTTGGATAATTGAAATAATTTTAACCTTCAGCTAATTTTTTTTGTTTTTATTCTTCGTTATCAAAAATTGATTTCTGATTTTCAGAGCAATATTTCTGTTCCTATGTTTGTATTTATTATGCTAAACATGGGAAAAATCTTCTATGATTTGTGAACTAATTTCTAGAGAAGGGGCTCTCTTGAGCTTACAGGCCAGAAGCAGATATGAGAATCTATTTTTCTTGAGACTTTTGGTCCATTGCGTTCTGCAAGTATGTGTGGTTAACAATTATGTATGGTATAGGTTTCATATCAAGGCTATACCTAGGCACATTTTGCACAGTGCCAAAAGAAGTAATGTTGTAATCCTTTGAATCATAATTTCCAGAGAATTATTGATAGTTAAATATAAATTATATCATGTTTTCTCTGTACCAAAGAAAAGTAGATTATTCAAATAGGCATGCTTTACATTTTCCATGCTTTTCTATTGTAATATCTTTTTACAGAACTACCTTTGAAGACAGTTCAGAGGCTTTAGCTAATATAACTGCCAGACTTTTGACAGTATATTTTAAAAATACTTATCCTAAGGTACTTGCAGCAGAAGCCATTTGGTTTCTGAGCCTAATTCAAAGGGGTTTTGCTTGACTTTTCAGTGTTTAAATACCTGACTACCCATGCATAACCCCAGCTATTGGCACTCAGAATCTTCTGATTCTATAGGGAAATTAAGCTTTCTAATAAAGAGGGCCTTTTCTGTACAAATTATTCACATTCTGGAACCTTCTCCATAACAGAGAAGGAGCAAAAGACAGAAAAATGTGTTCAGGGCATATCTTAAGAGCTATCTTTTTCTGAACATTCACAATTACTCCTCATATTTTTGCTTGTCTATGTGCATTTTACTTTTGATTTTATTTGTACTGTTTTGAAATTCTGTATGAATAATAATTGTTATCTTTTCCTGGTATTTTTCCTGCCCTCTCCTGGGCACTGTGAAGGTGCCTATTGATAAAATGATTGGGAAGTCAGAATTTGTGTCATGGGTCTTTTTTTTCAGGAAATGATCCATAATTGCTTAGATTTTCATTTTCAGGATAAACTTGCAGCTCTCTACATGTGTTTAAAATGAAACATTTTGCTCTTGCCATGATAAAACAGTGTGCCTTTGTTATTTATTTATTGCTGTTTTGATGCAAGTTTTAAAAATTCATAATGAGATTTGAGTTGGTAAAACTATGTTTTTGGTATAGTGAAAGATTACATATATCTTAAACAATTACATTGTTAACATATATACTCTCTTACGTGTATGTGTTATTTTCCATAGTGATTGTTCGAGCTGCTGATTGCAAGAAGGTCTACCAGATAGAACTTGTTCCCAAAGAGAAAATTATTATTCTTATTTGTGGTCGGAATCGTCATGTTCACTTGTATCCTTGGTCTTCCCTGGATGGATCTGAAAGCAGCTTTGATGTCAAACTTCCTGAAACAAAAGGCTGCCAGTTCATTACAACTGGAATGCTGAAGAAGAGCTCCTTACCGAGTTTATTTGTGGCAGTTAAGCGACAGATTCTCTGCTACGAGATTCACAGAACTAAACCTTTCCATAAAAAGTTCAGTGAAATCCAAGCTCCTGGTCATGTACAATGGATGGCTGTATTCAAAGACAGGCTTTGTGTTGGCTACCCATCCGGTTTCTCTCTGTTGAACATCCAAGGAGATGGACAGTCTATAAGCCTGATAAATTCCACTGATTCTTCACTTGCATTCCTCTCACAACAGTCATTTGATACCCTTTGTGCTGTGGAGCTCAGCAGTGAGGAATACCTACTTTGCTTCACCCTATTGGGAGTATACGTTGATGCTCAAGGTCGAAGATCACGTATGCAGGAACTAATGTGGCCTGCGACTCCAGTTGCGTGTAGTATGTATATGTTTTTCTGTTTCTGTATCTTTGATTGCTTCACTTTCAATTTGTGAACAGCTGATAGGCACAATAGCCGATTTGACTCAGCATTCTGCCTAATGTACATGTTCTCTAGACTTGCTTTCAGATTTTGCAAAAGAAACTATTTAACAATTATGGAACCATTTTTCTTGTTGCCTTCCACTAGTATAAGCCATGCTTTGCTCTATGGTCTATGTATTGCTTGGTGTGGCATATGAGCCTAGTCTTAGTGTGAAATCAGTCACTCCAGGTCCTAAGAAAAGGCAGGTTCCTCCCACAACTTTACTTTTAGTAATATAGACAGAAAGTTACCTTACTTTTATTACTCACTGTACTATATGAATTTGTGATCCTGGTTTGGTTGGTGCAAAGGAGTTCCCTCTTCCCTAATCCTCTTTTTTGTGTGGTAGGGATCTTAAATGCTACTCTGTGGTTTGTCTGCTGATGCTTGATGTCATCTCGGGTTGCTTTTAACTCTTTCTTGCTATTTTGCTTGCCCTCCATCAAAATTGGAGATAATATTAATAATGCCTGCGAATACTTGAATACTCGAATTAAAATGACTGCCTTTCATCTCGGCCAGAATATATGAATTCATTGCAAGAGATTTCCTTAAAGATATATATGAAATCTACTGTTACAAAATAAGGGAAAGGTGATTTTACATGATGTTCAAAAGGAATTGCCATCCTTTTATTAAACTGAAAGGCTCTTGCTGGTAAACTGAAATCCAATCACTGAATGGGAAATGCTTCAGTTAATGTGCTGTCAAAAATGCTATCTAGGGGCAGTTCTGTGTTTAGAACAGGTTTTCCTCTGAGTAGCAGATAGAAGTGTGAGATAATTGTATGGTCAGGGGAACTGCTTTTTTTTAATGAGCATAACTAGTTGCCCAGAGTCGTTGAATATCAGGCAGAAGTTTATTATGTAAAACCTTTTGAAAACAAAGTAAGTAAACACCATTATTCATTAGACCTATTTATCCCCCCCCCCCGTTGTGTATTCAAAATGAATGTTTGAATGTGAATGTTTGAATATTTGATTAAACATGAAGGTAGGATACAAATTAAGTAATTATGTAAAGGTAATATTTCTTCTTTATAAAATGCTAGCTATTGGGACAGAATTTTGGCTTTATCTGTCTCTTTCAAAAGTGCCCACCTGCAGTCAAAAGTGGAATAGTTCCAGCAAGGATTTTCCATGCTCATGAAAATTTTGCATAAGATGCCACTCTCCCAATATTAATCAGCTTGAGAAACAGCAACAGTAAACACTGAGTTGCTCAGTTTTATTTCAAATATATGGAGCCATAAGAGATTTTGTTTTTTCTCTCCAGGTTGTAATCCATCCTATTTAACCGTGTACAGTGAATATGGGGTTGATGTTTTTGATGTTAACGATATGGAATGGGTTCAAACTATCGGTTTAAGAAAGGTTAGTATCTCGAGTGTAGAGTAAAATATGCTTTATAATTTTCTGAAAACTTCATTGCATTGTACTGAAGGCCTGTTCTAAAAAGCTTCTCTCACTTTGCCTTGATAACAGATCCGACCTCTAAATGTTAATGGCACATTGAATCTCCTTAGTTGTGAACCTCCTCGGCTAATTTATTTCAAGAACAAGTTTTCAGGTTGGTAGAGGGGCATATGCCCAGTGAGTTTGGGGAGTCTCATTTTAATTTAGTATGTTGTATATTTATATTTTAGTTTTTATTATGACTTGAACATCGCATGACAAGAAAAAGACTTAAAGTGGCCTTTATTTCAGTAGGTGGTAGGATTTACTCATTTTTTTAGTGCTTCAATGAGGCATCAATTGAAGTTTTGTAACAAACACTAATTTATTTTACTTGTATTTAATTGTACAATTTATTTTAATAATATATATTTGTATTGACTTAATCAGCTAAAAGGAGATGGTTGAATGGGGAGATCTTCCTCATGCATAACCAAATAAGGCTATGGGTCAGTTAGACTAGTATTGTCATGATTGGTGGCATATGATGGAGACACTTCCCAGCCCTACCTGAAGGTATCAGAAACTGAGGAGTAGAAACTTTTCTGTTAAAAGACTGAATTAAGTCCCTTATTCGCACAGGCCTTTATATAAAACATTACTAAAACTGAAGTATGCACACCTTGCAGTCAAGTGACAGTTCTAGAAAGCAATCTGTGATTTATGTGTAAATGGGGCTTTGCAGACCTAGAGATGAAAATCGGGGGAGCAGCCTGTAGGAGATTGTATCTAGCTATGTAATTGCATTTTATGTTTTACAGGAGGAGCTGCTCTTAGTGTGCCAGAAACATCTGACAACAGCAAAAAGCAAATGCTTCGTACTAGAAGCAAAAGACGATTCGTCTTTAAAGTTCCCGAGGAAGAAAGATTACAACAAAGACGGTAAGCCTTGGGTATTTTTCTCATAACCTGGGTGGAAAAGGAATCTTTCCCAGGCTGAAAAAAAATCACTATTTGATACCCTTTATTGATTCAGGGAGATGCTCCGAGACCCTGAGCTCAGATCCAGAATGATTTCCAACCCCACCAATTTCAACCATGTGGCTCATATGGGACCAGGAGATGGAATGCAAGTGCTCATGGATCTGCCATTGGTAAAGAAAACAAAACAAAACATGTTCCTAGGGAAAGCCTTCGCTCAGCTTATTTGCCAAAGGACAAGTTAGTTGGCAGGAGTTTTGGAGTCAAAACAGGGATACTGTTTTTTTTTCTAAGGGGTGATTGAAATCATTAAGCAAGCCTAAGGTGGTTCCTATAAAGAATTTAGAGGTTGGCTGTAATGCAATCTTTTACACTTGGTTGTGTTAGTGATTCGGGTTGTTTATCAGCTGCTTATGTTTTATTTTTTTTAATCTTTTGTTACTTTTAATTTAATGCTTTTAATTTATATTTATAGTTTGCTACCCAAAGTCGCACATTGAAATGGGCAGCCTTATAGAAGTACAGCCATTTGTTTAGGGACCGCTCAAAGTTACTAAGACACTGGAAAAAGTGATTTATGGCCATTTTTCACATCACTATTGCTGTATCCCAGTGGTCATGTGGACAAATTTCAGGCACTTGGCAACTGGCATGTATTTATGAAGTTGCATGGTCCTGGAATCATATGATCGCCATCTGTAACCTTCCCAGTCATCTTCTGACAAGCAAATTCAGTGGGGGGGGGGGGGAAAGCTGGATTTCATTAACAACTGCCTTGCTTAGCAATGGAAATTTTGGGCTTAATTGTGGTCATAAGTTGAGGACTACCTGTGCATTGAACAAATAAATAAATACTCCTTTCACAATAATTTGTTAGCTATTTCAGTCCAAAAATCTCTTCTACTCTTGACATATTTTCCAACGCTCCTACGATCACAGGCAAGACAATAATCAGAAAAATACAAAGGAATCCCATTAGTTAATAGGTCTGACTGAAGGAAGAGGAAAAGGGAAGGGAGAATCCAAACCCAACCCTTGGCCTTCATTCTGGGGTGGGTATATGGAAATGACGTCTTAATAGCCCCGTAACACTGTTTTGAGAGCCGTTACCAGGAACTCAGAAGGACGTGGAAAATGAAGTAAATTGTCAGGCATATGATAGTGTTTCTGAATAACTCTTCTTTCCTCCTTCCTTTTCTTGTTTCTTTTGTCTAAAATAACAGAACGAATTTCCTTCCCCTTCATCTTCCCGACATTCTGCTCTGATATCATCTCCAACAGGCTTTGAGCACGTCTATCACATGAGCCCTGTCTCTGCTGATCTCTTTCTCCAGAGTGACCATTCCTCCTCAATGCTTTCCTCCTCTTCCTGCCCCTCCTCTGCTTCTGTAGCAAGGGTAGGAGCAGCTCTTTAGGAACTGAAGTGGATGAGAGTGTGCACTAGACCTCTCAGCTGGCTAACCTCTGCGTGAATAAGCTTGTGCTTTCCCGCCCTGAGTTCTGCAGCTCAAACAGCAGGTTGTCACTGCAAAATCTAAATCCCGTCTTCTCTAATAGGCTAATCATCTAGGATAAGAGAGTAACCATCCTTCCAGTAGCAGGAGGCAAAGTAAAAGCTTATTGGATAATACTCAATATTTGTCTCATTGCAACCAAACTGCCAGCATTTACTATCATAGCTGCCAAATGCAGCAAAAGTAAAAGGCAATCATGTTCCCATTTTATAATTTGGAAAGCCTAAGGGCATAATTTGCAATCAAATTCTGTTCCCTATGCTGTATAATATCAGACTGTAATAGTACACTGGCAAAATCAATAAGACCCCTTAATTAATAGAATATTACCAAATCCAAACTAAGGCAATAAGTTATATCTTTGGCTATGCATTAGCCTTTAAGGGGGAAATAAAGCTATAAAGCAAAAGATAATTTGATGTGGTTCATTCAGATAGACTTATTTTTCTAATAACTTTTATAAAATGTCTCCAGCTACAGGAAAGAACTGAGACTTAAATACTGACCTTTTTACTTGCTTTTTGGGGTGGAATGGCTATATTTATCCCCTCACTGATTCTTTGAGCAACATGCTTTGCTTTGTATGATTCTCAGTAGTCAAGATGAAACAGATTTGTAAAAAAAAAAAAAAGAGCTGCTTATACTGATTTCAGGTTTTAAATATTTTAAAAGGCTCTGTATTTAAAAAAGAAACTTAAGTTGAAAATATCTAATTGAGCTTGGTTACCTTTTGCTACAGACTGGTTTACCTTCTTCTCAAGATGAAAAGGTTTGCCCTCCAACAAGCAACATTTCACGCCAAGCACCTCCCAGAAATAAAAGCTACATTTCATGGCCATCTTCAAGTAAGAGTTGAAGTAGATATCTTTAAAAGCTATAAGCTTCATAAGCTTCTCCTAGGGGAGATTCTCAAATACTTTTGCTTTGCAGGTGGCAGTGACCAGGGAGCAACCGTGCCCTTGCGAAGTATGTCTGATCCAGATCAGGAGTTTGACAAAGAGGTGAGATCAATCTCTATATCTTCACAGGTTTTCAAATGGTGAGGTGAATTTAGAAAAATCATTGATACACTAAAGGGTACTGACTTCTAATATTTTTACAAATTACATTTTTATATCTGAATGTATGTGTATATAATCTAAACCTGTGATATTATATAAAATCATGCAGCAGTGAATGAAGGTAAATATACGTGTCCTAGGATAATGTCGCAGGATCCAATCTGGGTCGGTCACCAGGACTCACAGGTTTTGTCTTCCGAGCTTTTGGACTCGTGCTTGGAGTCCATCCTTAGGGAGCTTCTCTCTAGCAGAGTGTGTGTCCCGGTCACCAACCCAGATTGGATCCTGCATCATACAGCAGTATCTATCTGAAGAGTTTGAAAATCCAATAATGGCATATTTCAATCAATCAGAATAGAGCTGGAAGGGACCTTGGAGGTGTTCTAGTCTAGCCCCCGCTCAAGCAGGAGATCTTATACCATCTCAGACAAGTGGCTGTCCAGTCTCTTCTTAAAAACCTCCAGTGATGAAGCACCCACAACGTCTGAAGGCAACCAGTTCCACTGGTTAATTGTCCTTATTGTTAGGAAGTTTCTCCTTAGTTCCAGGTTGCTTCTCTCCTTGATTAGTTTTCATCCATTGTTTCTTGTCTTGCCTTCCGGCGCTTTGGAAAATAAATTGACCCCCTCCTCCTTCTGGCAGCTTCTCAAATATTGGAATACTGCTATCATGTCCCCCCTAGTACTTCTTTTCTCCAGACTGGCCATTCCCAAATCCTGCAACTGTTCTTCATATGTTTTAGTCTCCAGGCCTTTAATCATCTTAGTTGTGCTTCTTTGCACTTTTTTTTGGCACTTTTTTTTTTCATTTCTCAGTAGACAAGCCTTTTAGTGGAGCCCAGATCTTAATGACTCCATGGACACATTTATGTTCTTTTCTTGGCATCAGTATAAGTGGCCTCCATTGCCTTTGAGGAACCCCCCCCTTTTGGCGGGGGATACTTCCCAGTCTAGCCTACAACTTTAGAATTCCTTGGAAGAGTCCCATTGAGTACTAATCCAGCCAATCTTGCTTAGCTTCCAAATCCAGTCAAGAGCTACCAGGTGCTGTTAGCTCCTGGGTATATACCAAACATTTTATTGTTCAAGCCGCTGTCTACATAACCAACATGCCAAATTGCAGAATGTAGTGCTGTCCAGAAATCCAATCGAAAGCCTAAATTCTCTGCAAATATGTGCTTGGAACACTTCTCAAAATTAACATTTTTCCTTGGGGAGAATAACAAATGATTCATAAGTTTTTAAAGGACAAAGATGGCTTTGATTTTTTTTAATCTTAGACCCATCCTAGTTAATGGTTTAATGTTGCATTACCATTAATAACTTCACTGGATGTTGGAGGAATTTTCAGTTGCAACCAGCTGTAGTTTTTAGTTTTAATGAATTTAATCGTTAGAAAACTATTATTAGAGGGGGGGAAACACATAGAATTATCAGTGCATATAACATACATGTGTGTGCGGATAAGAATATCAACCTTGTTGTCAAGCAAAATCAAGCTTTTAATAGCGAGTGTCACACCAAGTGCACTAACCAAACAGGTGGTAAGGAAATAGGGGAACTCAGGCACTGCGCAGGTTATGTAGAAATTAAACAGAGGGTCAGCCATAAAGGACTCAAATGTCTATACACCAACACACAGCGTATGAGCAATAAACAGGGTAAATTAGAAATTCAGGTAAATGAGGGCAGATTTAATATTGTTGCTATTACAGAAACTTGAATGAAACCCACAAATGGAACACACAGCTAGAGGGATTTAAATTATTTAAAAAGAAACAGACCAAATAAAAGAGGAGGTGGAGTTGCTCTCTCTATAAGAAATAACTACATCTCTACAGAAATAGAGCACAACAATGATGAAAACTGTCTTGAGTGCATTTGGGTCACTATAAAAGGGGGAAAATGGCATTGCCATAGGTGTATGCTACAGGCCACCCAATATTTTGCTAGCAGTTAATTAAGGTATGTAGGAAGCACATCACAATAGTAATAGGGGACTTTAATTACCCTGACATCAACTGGGAGACAAACTCTGCACCAAGTGGAAGATCAAACAGATTCCAGACAAACCTAGCAGACAACTTTGTTTCCCAAAAGATAGAGAAAGGAACTAGGGGTATCAGCCATTTTGGACTTAATTTTCACTAACAGAGATGAAATGATAGAAGGTGTTGAAGCCACAGGAACCTTGGGGAGGAGTAATCATGCAATATTGGAATTCAACATTATGCAAGCACAAGCAATAGAACATAGTCAAACTAGAGTCTTGGACTTTAAGAGAGCTAATTTCAATAATCTTAGAGCTTGGGAAAGATTCCATGGATGAGAATCCTCAGGGGAAACATCTCAAGAAATTGTGAAATTTTGAAAAGTGAGATTATAAAAGCCCAGTTTAGCACAATACCAACGAAGAAGAAAAATAACAGCTCTCAAAAGAAACAAGCATGGCTGCATAAAGAACTCTCTGAAAAATTGAAAGATAAAAAGGACAAGTATAAAAAGTGGAAAGAAGGGCACATAACTAAGGCAGAATATCAGCAAATAGCTCAAGCCTGCAAAGATGAAGTGAAGAAAGCTAAGGCTCAAAATGAACTAAGGCTTGCGACCAAAATCAAAAATGACCAAAAAAAAGCTTCTTTCAACATGTAAAAAACAAGAAAAACATTAAGGAAATGATTGGTCCATTAGTGGTAGAAAGTGGTAAGAAGGCGACAAGCAACAGGGAGAACGCAGAACTATTTAACTCGTTTTTTGCATCTGTCTTTACACAAAGGGAAAAAACAGACCAACCTATCAAAAATAGTGCCATAAAAAACAGAATAGGAACACAAGTTAAGATAGGCAAGAAAATGGTAAGTGAGTACCTGTCCAGCCTAGAGAAGTTCAAATCACCAGGACCAGGTGGATTACACCCCAAGGTTCTGAAGGAGCTGGCAGATATGATCTCAAAACCACTGAACTATATCTTTCAAAGATCCTGGAGCACTGGGGTACTACCAGAGACTGGAAAAGAGCTGATGTAGTTCCCATCTTCAAAAAAAGAAAAAAAATGGATCCAGGAAACTACAGACCTATCAGCCTGACCTCAATACCTGGGAAGATTCTGGAAAAGATAAGCAACGAATCAGCGAACACCTAGAGGCAAACAAAGTCATTACCAAAAGCCAACATGGGTTTATCAAAAACAGATCACACCAGACAAATCTTAATGCATTCTTTGACCAGGTGACAAAATTAGTGGACCAGAGGAATGCTGTGGATATAATTTACTTGGACTTCAGTAAGGCATTTGATAAAGTAGACCACAACCTACTACTTGATAAGATAGAAAAATGTGGGTTAGGGAGCATCACCATCAGATGGATTCATAGCTGGCTGACTGGCCGTACTCAGTGTGTGGTCCTCAATGGAACTGCATCTACATGGAGGAAAGTGTGTAGTGGGGTGCCTCAGGGCTCTGTTCTGGGCCCAGTGCTCTTCAACATCTTCATCAATGATCTGGATGAGGGGATAGATGGGGAACTCATCAAATTTGCAGATAACACCAAGCTGGCAGGAATAGCCAACACTCCAGAAGATAGGCTTAAGATACAGGAGGATCTGGACAGTCTTGAACATTGGGCACTATCTAACAAAATGAAATTCAATGGTGAAAAAAGTAAGGTTCTACATTTAGGCAAGAAAAACCAAATGCACAGGTGCAGCATAGGTGGTACCTTGCTCAATAGTAGTAACTGAGAGGGATCTCAGAGTCCTAGTGGACAATCACCTAAATATGAGCCAGCAGTGTGCTGCAGCTGCCAAAAAAGCCAACACAGTGCTAGGCTGCATTAATGGAGATAGAATCAAGATCACGTAAAGTGTTAATACCACTTTACAATGCCTTGGTAAGGCCACACTTGGAATACTGCATCCAGTTTTGGATACCAAACAATGTTCAGAGATATACTTTTTCCTTAGCATATATATTTAGCTGTCCTTTTGGATGCTGCACATCTCGTCTCTAAAAAGTCTTAATGGGCTTGGTTTTACTTGTTCATGTATTTTGCTACATATAGATTCAAGTGAATGAATTGAAGAATTCCAATCTGGATTTCTCAGTTTATTCCCTACACTGTTAGACAGTATTTTGTTTTAAAAAAAAATGTAGCTATCTGCTGCTTCAATTAAAAAGGCATCTCTAGATGACTTACACATTAGGATTAACAAGAACAAATAATACCCAGTGATACATTGGGGAAAAAATAAAGTGAGTTCATATGAAATTTTGTATTTGGAACAATGTGGGGGCTTGTATGCATGCTTACATAGAAAAAGCAGCATAAAACTTTGGATTGTACTCTATGGATTGTTGCTTTATCACAGCTTTTGTCTGAACAACTGCATTAGTTACAGTGTTTGCAACCACAGTACAATCTTGACAAGTATATCTTCAAGCGATATAGCCATTTAATCTGTTGTCTAAATAAATTCCTCTTTTCCCAATTAAACTGACTGCCATTTTAACACATCTGCTACGAAGCTAAACATTATGAATAATTAACTGCATTCCAAAATACCAGAAAATTGTCCAAGGAAGGACATTGCTTTGAATGCCTGCTATCAGCAGGCTATCTCACAAAAGAGCTATGCATGCAAAGGCAGAGCTGTCATCTTGGATGCATATATTTAACTGCTTCATAAATCTCTAATTATTTTTTGTACCACTTAATAATAAAAAAGATCACCGGTCATTTTACCTTTATAGTCTGTTCTAAAACTAAGCATGGTGGAATTCTGCCCTGAGGAAATTATACAATTACACATTTTGCATAATTTGGCCATACATTTCTTTGTTCAGCTCTAGGTCAAACCAAATTCAGGATATAATTCCAACAGAATCTTTCTTTGCCTATTGCAAAAGAACATTTGAAAAGGAATGCATGGAAGGGAAAGGAAGACAAAAAATTTGGCTCCATCATTTTGTGTTGATGCAAAAACTGCATCTTGCTAAGCAAAATTAAAACTCTCCATGTGATTGGGAAACTGATCCCAATGGACATAAGTTTGTGGTTTGTTATCCCATGAAAGATTGTATGTGTAATAAACAATATTTTGTGTACTATAGATGTTACTTATCAGTATGAGGAATTTGTAAATGGAATGCCTGTCCACAGTTTCTTTTAATATTTTAGAAGGCTGTATTTATGTTTACACATCTAGTGCCCTGGAAATGCCCACTGTATAGTGACATAACATTCCAGATAACTTATTACTTTCTGTCCTTGAAAAGATGTTAGCGAGGAAGGATGGACATCTGTTCATGATGTTAATATATTGAGGGTTTTGAGGTTCAGTAGTTTAGTAGTTTTAATAAAACTACTGCTAAAATATATTACCTAATTTGGTAAATGCAAAAAAAAAAAAACCCCACCAAGCTCAAAAAAGCAGCAAGGATCCCACAGTTCAACCTTGAGCTAAAATATTATCTTTAATCGGTACTAAAATATCTGAAGTTACCTGATGAGACTATGTGAGGATCTCAAGAATTTTGTATTTTTGAAGGTCAAAATCTATAACTTAAATTATTGGGGAATATTCTGTTATAGAGAAGGCTGTTCATAAAATAGGTCTGAAAACAATTTCATGGATACCTATAAATGTACAGATACATTCTCCTCTCAAATTTAATTTGTTTGATTTTGATATTTTTGCTTTTGTGAGCTGCAAGTTTCTTTTTAGAACATTTGATTGCTACTAGCTATTGGCTTCTGAGGCCTTCTGGACTCCGTACTTCTGATTAGTAGTGATTTACACAGAGATGTTAATCAGTGCAATCAATGACAGAATAACATTTATTTAAACAAAAAAAGCAAAAAGAAACATGAGAAGAAAGAGACAGAGAAATTTTGTAAGAACATAGGAATATAGATGAAGGCTTAAGACTTAGGAGAAAATATGATTTTTGAAGAGGAAATTGGGAGGAAGAATAAATCTACACTATTTTCACACTTCTAAGGGCACATAATAGGGTAGGAGATATTAGATGAGGAGGAAGAGGGGTCCTCTCAGGGGCAATTGGAATTGTTGCGCTGGCCAGGCCCCTTCTTTTGTTAAATGCATCTTGCAATTCTTGGTCTAGAAATAGAATGTGACTGGAAGACATTGTTTTTCTGTTTCTTTTTAACAGCCTGATTCGGATTCTACCAAACACTCAACTCCTTCCAACAGCTCTAACCCAAGCAGCCCCCCAAGTCCCAACTCTCCCCACAGGAATCAGCTGACACTAGATGGATTAGACCAATCAACCTGTGATGCATAACACTGCAGCTCTCTCCACTGTTTCTCCCATTTGGGATTGCCTGCTGTGTCGTGGAGCATCAAAAGCAGGACATCTGTCTCCAACAACAGTGCCAAGACTGATGCTTAATTTTTAGCATTGCACAGAAGTAAATTCCTGTATCTAGATTGTAGATTTGAGGGCATAAAAAAGGAGGCAAGAGATCTTTATTGCTATAGTAACAAAATTGTTTTTTTTTTAATGTAAACTGTTCACTCTTACTCTCAAGGTGGATCCATTTCTGCACAGCTGTGATTCTCTCATGACATACAGTAAAGGCTACTGATAAAATCTTCATACTTAAACTGAAAAAAGAGAGATGCTGATAGTTTTTATTACTATACAGTACCAGGAATATTATTTTTCTATAGGATAACGTAATGTCTCATTATCAGCAAATTCTTTTTAGAAAAAAATCCAGACCTTTTGAGTATGAAGTAAAAGCAGTCTAGTTACATCCTTGGCTAAATATATTCAAAATATATTGTTTCTTTCTTTTTTCAAAGTTTAGAGGGATGATAGGAAGTTGTAGGGCCATTTCCAGCTTCAGTAGAATAAAACAGGAAAGTGAAAACAGAACTTCTAGATTGTGGCCTTTTAACTTACTTAGCCATTACATATGTTCTCCGCTGTATAAATGTCTTTCTACTGAAATTTTAGTCATGTACATAAAGGACCAGAAATGTTTTATCCTTACCCTACTTTTTTAGATCTGATTAGCTAGGACAAGGCTTTTTTTAAAAAAACAACATACTGTTGGAAAACAGATTTTACTGTTTTTCTTGCAGTCCATCTTCTCAAACATTTTTGTAATTTCTCTTGGATTTTTTTTCAGAGTAAAAAGATAACACTACATTTTTAAAAGTTTTACTAGGCCAGCATTCTCTTGAGATTGCCCCCCCGATGGCTGCTTGTATGAAGGGATTGTGTAGTAATAAATTGCTTCTGATTTTTCTTGGTAACCAAAGTGGAAGCATAGAGGGGTGTGTATATGAGGGTACCTCGTCTTTTCCCCCCACTTTCCTTAATTCATTATATCTTCACCTGCATGATGATCCAAACCCCATGATTGCTCATTAAAAGTACTGAATGTGTAGGGGAGGAAATGCACAGCACATTCCTGTATATTTTGCAGCAGTGACATATTACATGTATATTTAATCTCATGCTTCCATGTATTATACATTTAGTAACACTATCTACCCGCCCATCCTAGTGATCATGTTTCATTTAAAAGCATGTAATTAATTCTATGGCTGGCATATTCAGTTTGTCATTGTCACACTAGTGTGCCTTCTGTGCCAATTTGATGACAGTTGGATGTCAATTGTTTTAAAATCTGGTTTCTATGGGCTAATGCTATACCAATGGCTAACACTCTTCCCTGAGACACTGTATAGGACATGCACTTATCCCTAGTTTAAACCAAGTGGTTCTAGTCAACATTTAATTCTGTTTCATTAAGTGTTTGACAATATTTGCTCTTTCTCAGATTCTTGATTAATAAAGCTCAGTTTGAGCTGGACACTACTGCTTTGGGGTTTTTCTGGTTTTTACTCTTTTTTTTAAATGTATGTCTCAAGTCTTTGTAATTATTGAATTGTGAGAACATTTTTGAACAATCTACTTGTCAATAAAGCAGAAGAGGGATGTTTTAAAAGTTCCTAGTTGTCCTGTCATTAATTAGATACGTGCACGTAGTTCTTTGGAAAGCACTGTGGCATGATTCTAATCTCCTCTACAGAAAAGGGAAAAGAAATATCCTGCAGCATTCTTAGCTGGGGAGGGGGAAAAACCCTACATAATCAGGTTGGTAAAGCAAGAGCTTTTACCAACTTTTCCTCTTTAATGAGAAAAAAGCAGCTACAGCAGCAGCTGAAATGGGAAGAATGCTATGTTACCTTTACAGTTTGTCACAAAGGCAAATTTTGTTAATCTTCTTTTCTTTTTTCTTCTGGCATCTGTTCTAGTTTATATTGAATATATATGAATTTATTAGGAATAATAAATAGATGTTGGAGGGATTAACGTAACCGGCCAGCTTAGAGATTGTCTGCTTTGACAACCTTTTGCTTTGTTTTTCTCAGAGCAGATGGAAAACTGTTTACTAATTTGAGAAAATTACAAGTCATTATAATATTGGCACAAGTTCTTTGCTTTACAAAAAATATATTTGTGAAGTACTGGATTTATTACCTATTTTAAGGGACTGCTTATTGTTTTTCCTCTGATTTAATAGACTATATTTTAACTTTATATTTTAAAAATGTACTAGGGGTAGAAGAAGAATTACTAGAATTAGTAATAGAATTAAATTTAGATGTTAATTCTTTTGCATCTTGTGAAGAGGATTTCAATCCAGCCAAGCTCATTTTAATGATAACCATTTGTTTCACCACTGGTTTAAAAACTGGTGTTGTCAACAGAACTTCGGCTTCCTAGACCATGGTCTGCATTACCTAGATGAAGGGCTACTGGCAAGGGATGGACTGCACTTCACAAGAACTGGAAAAAATATATTTGGAATAAGACTGGCTCATCTTATCAAAAGGGCTTTAAACTAAAAATGAGGGGGGGAGGGCCAAACTTCACAACCTATAGCAAAACCACTAGATCACATACGGAGGAATGGAGTAAAGAGAAAAATTTAAAAAAATAATGAAATAGAGAGTGATGGGAAGGAGGGGAATCCCAGTTACAAAGTAAGAGATACAACAAATATAACAAAGACCAATAAAGGACTCAAATGCCTATATAGTAACGCTCAAAGTTTAGGGAACAAACAGGGTGAACTTGAAGTATTAGTGCATGAAGGCAGATATGATATAGTTGCCATTACTGAAACTTGGTGGGATGAAACTCATGACTGTAATGTACTGATGGACAAACTATTCAAAAGAAACAGACCCAACAAAAGAGGAGGTGGAGTTGCATTATGTATAAAAGATCACTACATCTCTATAGAAATATACAAAAACCTCCTAGAATCCATATGAGTCAATATAAAAAGAAAAAAGAATGACATTGCTATAGGCTTATAGTACAGATCACCCAACCAAGCAGAAGAAATAGATGAACTCTTTGCTAATCAATTAACAAATATATGTAGGAAACATATCACAGAAGTAATAGGAGACTTTAACTACCCTGATATCATCTGGGAGACAAATTCTGCAGCAAATGTGAGATTCCTAACCAACTTAGCTGACAACTTTGCCATCCAAAAGATAGAGGAAGGAACTAGAGGAAAAGCTATACTGGACTTAATTCTTACTAATAGAGAAAAAGTGATGGAGTTGAAATTGCGGGAACCTTGGGCGAGAGTGACCATGTCATACTGGAATTCAATATAATGCAAACACAAGCAATAGAATATAATCCAATCAGTGTCTTAAACTAAAAGAGCTGATTTTAACAAACTCAGAGCCTAAGCAAAATTTTATGGATAAAAATCCTAAAGGGGAAAACAACTCAAGCGTAGGAAATACTGAAAAATATAATCATAAAAGCCCAGCCCAACACAATACCACTAAAAAAGAAAAACAAGAAATCCAAGAATAAATGAGCATGGTTGCACGAAGCTCTCTCTGACAAACTGAAAGACAAAAAGGATAAGTACAAAAAATGGAAAGAGGGACACATAACTAAGACAGAATATCAGCAGATAACCGAATCTGCAATGATAAAGTCAGGAAAGCAAAGGATCAGAATTAACAAAGACTTGCAACAAAAGTCAAAGATAATAAAAAAAGTTTTTTTGAACATATAAATAACAAAAAAAGTCAAGAAAACAGTCCATCCACTAAAGAGAGAAGATGGCAAAGAAGGAACAGGCAGTAAAGAGAAAGCTTAAGTCATTCTTTGCATCAGTCTTCACACAAAAAAGGAACTATAGCCCAACCTACCAAAAACATAACTTAAAAAACAGACTAGAAATTAACATTAAAATAAGCAAGAAAATGGTAAGAGAATACCTGTCTGACCTTGATGAATATAAATCATTGGGACCTGATGGATTACATCCAAGAGTTCTGAAGGAGCTGACAGATGTTAACTCAGAACCATTGTATCATATCTTTAAAAAGTCTTGGAGCACTGGGGAACTACCAGAGGATTGGGAAAGAGCTGATGTGGTTCCCATCTTTAAAAAAAGAACAAAAACAGCCAGGAAACTACAGTCCAATCAGTCTAACATCAATACCTGGGAAGATACTGGAAAAAATAATCCAAAAACAGATCTGTGAACATCTAGAATAATGTTATAACTAGTAGCCAGCACAGGTTTGTTTAAAACAGATCACACCAAACCAACCTTATTTCATTCTTTGACAAAGTGACTAAATTACTAGACCAGCAAAATGCTGTGGACATAGTATATTTAGACTTCAACAAGGGATATGAAAAAATAAACCACAACCTACTTCTTGGTAAGCTAGAAAAATGCGGGATAGACATCATCACCAGATGGATTTGTAACTGGCTGACAAACTGTACTCAATTAATAGTCCTTAATGGTACTACATCTATATAAAGGGAGGTAAGCAGTTGGGTACCACAAGGTTCTGTCTTAGGCCCGATACTCTTCAATATCTTCATAAATGACTGAGATGGGGGAATAGAAGGGGAACTTATCAAATTTGCAGATGACACTAAGCTGGCAGGAATAGCCAACACTCCAGAAGACAAGCTCAGAATCAAAAAAATCATGACAGACTTGAACAATGGGCCCTATCCAACAAAATTATATTTAATGTGCAGAAAAGGCAGGTTTTTCACCTGGACAGGTACAAGTACAGATTAGGCGAAACCTGGTTCAAAAACTAACTGTGAGAGGGAACTTGGAGTCCTAGTGGACGATCAATTAAACATGAGCCAGCAATGTGTGGCAGCAGCCAAAAAAGCTAATACAATCCTTGGTTATATAAACAGAGGCATAGAATCAAAATCATGTGAAGTACTAGTACCACTTTATAAAGCCTTAGTAAGGCCACACCTGGAATACTGCATCCAATTTTGGTCACCACATTACAAAAAAAATGTTGAGACTTGGGAAAAAGTGCAAAGAAGAGTAACTAAAATGATCAAAGGCCTGGAGACTAAAACATATGAAGAACAGCTGCAATATTTGGGTATGGCCAGTCTAGAGAAAAGAAGGACTGGGGAGACATGATAGCAGTATTCCAGTATTTGAGAGGCTGCCATAATGAGGAGGTGGTCAATTTATTTTCCAAAGCACCAGAAGGCAAGACAAGAAACAATGGATGGAAACTAATCAAGGAGAGAAGCAACCTGGAATTAAGGAGAAACTTCCTATGCCAGTGGAACAGCTTGCCTTCAGAAGTTGTAGGTGCTTCATCATTGGGGGGTTTTAAGAAAAGACTTGACAGCCACTTGTCTGAAATGGTATAGGGTCTCCTGCTTGAGCAGGGGGCTGGACTAGAAGACCGCCAAGGTCCATTATTATTGTTATTGTTATTGTTATTATTGTTGTTGTAGAGTGTTACAAGGTAGTTTTTTAAATGTGTTGTAAACATTCTAATAGCTCTTCTGGATTTTTGACAGTATTAACCACAGAATTTAATTACACATAACTTGTTTCAGGTAAAACTCAAGTCATAGAAGATTCCGCATAATTGAATACCTAGAATGAAATTGGGATGGAAGTGAAAATATGTGAAATGGCAGAGCACTTGAATTAGCCAGTCTTGTTTTATCTGAGGACACTACTTAGCTGAGAACTGCCAATTTCCTGTACCATTTGGGAACACAGAATAGCTGGAGAATGGATTGGAGCCAATAGTTGGTAATGTTATCTCTTAAAAGCAATTATTACTGAAATGGGATATTCTAGAAAACTGATAGTAAACTTTCACTCAAAAAGAACCAAGTCAAGACATTTAAAAAAACCCAAAGTCATTATTTTTAACAAAGTCATTATTTTATTATTAATGCAGAAATTCAACTCAAATGTGCTCCTACTACTTTACCACTTTACTACTATTTTTAAAAAAATCCCAAGTAGCAATGAGAATAATCTAATAAATTCAGATTTTTTAAATTTTCAACATAAAGTTTTTAACTCATATAAACTACAACATTGTGCATATTTTCTTGCTCACATTGGAAATGTCTTTTACATAAGCAATGCATTAATGAATGGGATGTTCATCAACCTCTAGTCATATGGCACTAGACCATTTCCTAGTGAATAGTTAAAGAGGACTTAAAAGAATGTCTTTTAAGAATTAGCTTTACATTTATATGTAAGGACATGAGTGGCATGGTGGCCTAGAGGTGAAAATGCTCGTCTACCACTCGGAAGGTTGAGAGTTCAATTCTAGGCAGGGACAGATGTTTCTCTATCAGGGCACACACAGAAAATATCTGCTACCAACTCCGCATAGGCATCAGGAAGGGCATCCAGCCAGTAAACGCTCAGCTCCATTCAGTTGCCCTGACACCACCCTGAAGCAAGGAATTGTAGGGACATAAAAAGAAAAAAAAAGTTATATGTAAGGACATGTGAATCCTGTCAGTAGCATCAGGTATTCAAGTATTATAATGCAGTACACATATTATAGCGCTAACCTATTAACTTAAGCATAGGGGATGCAAAGATCCCAGTATTCCAGTTCTACTTCCAGGACTCATTAACCTTATGAAGCCAGACTTATCTGACTGAAGATCCACTCCCATAATTTTCATTAAAATATCTCACAACTAAAAAAATTAAAAAAGTGTTTGGGGAAAAGTCTCAAGTGATAAGCCTTCAACCGTAACCCTGAGCTGCATATATTCTCTTCTATTGACATTTTCGTTTGGAACAGAAACTCCAGTAAAACGAGAGCACCTTAAAAAGGTAAAAGTCTGCTTTAAGTCCAATAAGCATGACTCTTAGTGGCTTCATGGACACACTTATAAAGATTTTTATGGCAGTTGTACAAAAACAATTCATCATTGTCTTATTTCAGAATTCTTTTTCAACTTCTCAATAAGCATAGCCTTTCATTATAAATTTAGAAAGAATTCCACTCCTTTAATTGAGAAACTGGCTGAATGTTTCCTGTTCTGTCACCATATTAGGTGACTTTCAAGTAAACTAATAAACTTAAGGCCTGCATATGTGGATCTTTTGAATGTAAGATCTTCTGTATCTTGCAGTTGGGATTTGGGGAGAAAAAAATGTATGATTTGAAATATTTGTCTTATAGAATATGCCAAAGAGACAATAGAAATTGGAACAAAATACCACCTGCATGTGCCAAAGATGCTTTTCAAAGGCAACTGGACTTCATTGGTATTTTCTCATCCAAGTAGCTTCTTCAGTTGAAGAACTGAATATTCCAATATCTCAGGGGTTGCCACAAAGAAGAATGGGTCAACCTATTCTCCAAAGCACCTGAAAACAAGACAAGAAGCAATGGGTCGAAACTAATCAAGGAGAGAAGCAACCTAGAACTAAGCAGAAATTTCCTGACAGTGAAAACAATTGGTTAATGGAACGGCTTACCTTCAGAAGCTTACCATTACAGGAGGTTTTTAAAAAGTGTCTGGACAAGACAATCATTTGTTTAAAATGGTATATATAGGGTCTCCTGCTTGAGCAATGGGTTGGACTAGAAGACCTCCAAGGTCATTTCCAACTCTGTTATTTTGTTATCTGTTAATTCCTACTTGATATATGCCAGATCTCAATCCTGGAGCCAATATAAATATTGTTTACCACATCCCAGAACAGCGATGAATCTATGACAGCCATGTCAAAGGTGAGACACCATGATGTTTTGGGTGACCCACCATTGTTCACCAACAGCTAACAAATATCCTTGAAATCATCCCTGTTCTTGCACAATTTTCAGAGGCTGCAAAATCTATATAAATAAAAATGTAAATGTTCGTTTGTTCAAAATCTTAAATCTCTGAAAGTTCTTCACCGATTGCTTTGAAATTTTGACACAACGTTGCATTTGAATACGCGCGTGTTTTTATATACCTACATTACATATATGTCACACCTGTGACAGGTAAAACATGCTTTTTTTGAAAAACAGCGCCATCTGTTGGACATAAAAGCAACACACGCTTTTACCAGACTGAGCCACAGCAATGTGTGGGTGGGTACAGCTAGTTACAAAATAATTTTGTAATTATTTGATGTTGCACTACAGATAATTGATCTGTATTTTTTAAATAAATGAATGTATAAATGTTTGTCTTTTGTTTGGAGGGGGATGGTGACATGCCAGCAGATTCAAGTTAGGCACTTCCCAAATTTCTGGCATGCTGAGTTCAAAAGGTTTGCTATCACTGCCCTAGAAACAAACCTAAGAAAGAAAGTTCATAAAGGGAGCAGACTTTTAAAAGGCAAGCATGGTGGAGAGAAAATTGAAATGGTGGAAGATTTGAAACCTGATGAATGCCCCGTATGATAAATCACCTGTTTACTGCATATATAAATGCAAATACTAAAGCAGTTCATTGCTGAGCTCTTATTAAATGTGATTGATTAACTGTAGTTCACAGATTCAACCAGTGGAGGGACTATTGGCTATAGTAAATGAAATTTCTCAGGACATCAACCATTTTGTGTTATCTACTAGTTGCCAGGATACTAATTCTAAATCCCCTGATGCAAAACCATTACCAAATCAAGTTTTTCCTCTCCTCAGCACGCTCAGGACAAGAGTAGTGCTGTAGGTTTGTTCCCTACTTGCTGCATTCTTGAGAGTGCTGCTGTGCAAACAATAGGCCCCATTTTTCATGAACTTGTCCATCTTTGGGGGGCCTTATGCTCCATCCACCCAGATACTTTTCCTATCTACTAAGGTCTGGAACAGTAGATGAAGCACAAAAGCCTGGCTTCTTACGTCCGAGGCAGACAAGGTTTCATGGCTCTTCTGCTGAAGGTGTATCCAAAAGAGTAGTTTATTGATAGGCAGTGTGATAAAGCCAGGCAGCCAAGTCTAGAAAAAAGTCAGGCTTGATGCAATGAGGAATCCCATCCTTGCCTTGACTTCCGTGACCCCACTCCCCAAGCCACAGAACTCATTAAGCCAAATTAACAGAGAAAGGCATGGCAACCAGTAGTCAGAGCAAGTAAATCCAAGGAAGAGTTCTAGCCAGGGCTTTTTTCCCCTCATAGAACTCCCAGAACGGAGTTCCGGCACCTTTTTTGGATGGAACCTTGTAGGGTAGGCAAGGCGGATTGTATGACATGTGTGAGTTCTGGCACCTTATTTTTTTTTTTTTTTTACAAAAAAAGCACTGGTTCTAGCAGTCCTAGCTGCAACTATCATGGATTTGGCCAGTTCTTTAAGATACACTCAGGAAAACGCCAGGCAGCTGGGAAGATTTCCTTTCCTTTGCATTGTGTGGCCTCAAAGAAAAAGAGCTGAAGGGGGGCGAGGGGAAAAGAGGAAGGCCCCTCTTCCACCTTTACAGTATTGTCAACTGATGAAAGCTCAAAAGAGGGCACTTTAGATTGCCATTCCCATGCACTGGAATTGCCTCCCAAGGACATCCAGTCTTCCTTCCCTCCTAAGAGCAAACTGGAACAAGACCTGGCTCTGTCTAATGCATGTTGTCAGTGAAGGTTGGAATCTGGCTACGTCTGACTTTGTATTTTTTGTGTGTATTACTTTATCTAATTCTTATTATTATGGGTGGGTTCATCATTTTTGAAGTGGTTGGTTGTTTTTAATTTTATGCTAATAATAATTAGCTACCCCAAATTTTCAGGAATATGTGGCAGACAAAATAAACAATCACCTTCCTATCATCTATGGCAAGGCTTTTCAACCAGTGGTACGGGTACCACTTGTGGTACATTGGCACCTGGCAGGTGGTACGCGACCATCCTAGAAAAGTGGTAGTGGGGGAGGGGAATGAGCTGAACCGGTGGCAGCACCACACAAGCCTGAGCGAGAGACAGCTGGAGCTGCAGGGCTGTCAGGGCTCAGCAAAAGCGCCAGGATCAGCGCCAGGCTCCAGCTGGAGCTCGGCACTGATCCTGACCCTTCTGCTGAGCCCTGAAGAAGCACCAATCAGCTGGAATGTTGCAGCATCTCCAGGGTCTTGTGATTTACATTCAGATGCTTGGCAACTGATTCATATTTATGATGGTCACAGTGTCCCAAGGTCATGTGAAGTGACCAAAACCTGCTGCAACCACCCAGCAGATGGGGGAAATAAAAACCAAACACCCCCCACTCCACCCCCGCTGCCAATCCTCAACAGAAATGCTCACAACAATGAAAACCTCAGACAGGAGGAAGAACACCGCCGGGCGGGCAGGCAGGTGTCTTGCTCGGCTGTGCCTTGGGAGGCACTTTTTTCAGTGCCATTGTAACTTCGAACAGTCAGTAAGCGAACTGTTGTAAGTCGAGGACTACCTGTACTTTATCACTTTTTTCCTTTTGGGGGGGGTCATCAAGTTTTTGACACCTTGCTAGGTGACTGGTGGTACTCGGATGTTGCCATAGCCTAAAAGTGGTACAATGGGTGAAAAGGTTGAAAAGCCCTGATCTATAGCAGTTTCACCTTAAGATGATATTTGGGGAGTGTCTTGTGACATATTATTTATCTGAGCTTGGTTGTTTTCTCACAGATATTTCATTACCAAATAGGTAACATCATCAGTGCACTGATGTCGCTAATGATGTCACCTAGTTTGGTAATGAAATATCTGCAAAAAAAAACACAACCAAGCTCAGAGAGCACCAAGGATCCCTCAACCTTGAGTTACAAATTTTGTAACTTTTGTGGTTGTTTCTCTTTTCAAGTTGAATATCTTGGGGAAATTTTTACAGACTGGCGGCATCTGTAACAAAATATTTTACCCTAGCTGTCACCTCCTTGGTTTCTTGTTATTATTCTTTGACTTGTTGCTTTTATTTTTCTGAGTCCAGGTGCTTTTTCACATATGGTACTCCAAAACCCAATAAAGAAAACTAATTCCAGGAAGACAGTTCCAAACTAAAAAAGTCATTCCAGGATAAGCTCAATTCCTGATACTGGCCTAATACCTCTTGTATTTTGAACCCTACAGGAGACTTTCCTCAATCTTTTCATTGATTAAATGATCCCTGATCATTTTAAAAAAAAGAAAGGGGCAGAAGGTTTATTGTTTGCTGGTCTGTTGAATGGAGATACTGTGTAATGGAATCAGGATTAATTTGCTGTGGTTTACAGTAGAATATAAAAACAATAAAACAATTATTAATAAACTGAAAATACTGTGGAACCAACCTATTCTCCTCAAAAGTCCTGTTGAAAAGATTTCCTGAACAAAATGATAGACTTCTGCTAGTCAAAGAAAGTATTCCAGAAGGTTGGGACCACAGGAAAAAAGCATTGCCCTTGGATCCCTGGCCTTCTCACTTCCCATGGTTTTCATGTACTGTACATGTTGTAATAGTTCAATCAGGAGGTGACTCAGGTGTAAGTGATCATGAGCAAGAGCTCCCAGTTGAGGAATGGGCAAAGCTCACATCTAAGGAGCAGTTATGCAACATTCACAACTCAACTATAGCTGCCATCTGTGCTTTGATTAGGAGGACTGCCAGATTGCATACTGAGTCTGAATGGGGCAGTGCCCTCCTGCTGGAAACATTCCAGTTCTTAGATCTGGGGGTCCAAACTCCATACCCACTCAATCTGGCAGGGTTTAGACCTGTTCTTCCCCATCCAGGTCCTTATTTCCTCCAGACACTGAGACAGACCCTTGGCAGCTTCACTTGGATAGCCAGGTACAGAGAGGAACAACTACCATTAGTGTATTCATGACACTTCAATCTATACTGATAGCGACTTTCTGCAGATGTTTAAAAGAAGAGGGAGAGGGTGGTGCCCTAAGGCATTATGCAAAGCAGGGGCTTAGAACTCAACCTCTCATTTTCCACAACACTGACTGTAATTGGGCCTGGAAGAAAGAAGGAAACCAACACAAAACGATGCCCCTACTTCCGACCCCTCTAAGTCAGTCCAGACAGAAACCATGGTTGATGATATCAAATGCTGCCAAAAGGTCAAAAAGACCCTGGGTGAGTGCACCATCCCCATCCCAAACTCATCATACATTATCAATAGGTGTAACCCAAATCAAAGCCATCTCAATATCATAACATAATCTGAATCCAACTAAAAGGGGTAGGTTGGAGACTGGACAAAAATTTACCAAATTTGGTTAAAACCAATAATGGCCTTTAGAAAAAGGAACGCACCACTGCCTTTTTCAGAACCAGCAGAACCACATCCTCACTCAAAGATCCATTTATCAATGCATGAATTAAATGCCTTAACCAAACAGGAGGGGGATGGATCTAGATCACAGATGGCTGTCCACTTCCTCAAGACTAATAGGTTCGAACTCTTCCCAGATAGTATGACAAGACTGTGCCTCCGGTCATATTTGCTCTTAGTTTTCCACCAGCAATACTCTTGAAGTCTCTTCTATTACTTCATCCTTCGAAGGTCTGCTAAAAACCAGAGGTTAAAATGACTTATTCCTATTCAAATTTGTGGGTACTGATCAGGAGTATTCATGGACTACTGCAGTTTAAAAAAGCAATGTCTCCTTTGAGGCAATGTCTCCTTTGACTCTTGGTAAGTTCTCCAGGAGATATCCATGGAGTTTCTTGACAACCATTCAAAAGTGGCTTGCCAGTGCCTCCCTTTGGAGTATTTATTTGATTTTCCAGCCTAGTCAGTCAAGACTTTTTGAAGGAGCTTAATCAAACAAAAATGTTAGTGTGTTTCCTAGAGGCCATTTGTTACAAAGCATCCCCCAAGTTTTCATCATCCTGCTACAACCAGTTTACCCCCTTCCTCCCTTTCTTGTTTCTAAGACAAGTGAAGCCAAGGCCATTTTGCATTTCTCTTTGTACTAGACTGCCTGCCTCGCCCCATTGTCTCACAGTCTCACATTTCCAGTCTAGCTAAAGGAAAGAGTTTGAGCATTTTGGTTAAAAGGGAAAAAAAAGCTACTTGATAGGCTCTGCTGAGCTCAAATAATTACCAAATCTGTTAACTATGGTGAAACAGTCTTTTCTTCTGGAGCTATTTATTGATCCATGGAGAACTACAAATTCTTGAGGTAGATAAATAGCAGCTGGCAACATGACTGGGTGAGCAGTCTCAGTGCAACAGAAAATGTATGCTTTCAGGATTCTGTTAGATGGCCTTGTTTAACTGAAAGAAGCCAGAATATGCCAACCCTGTTGCATCAAATTAGCCAGATAGGTACTATGGAAGATAGATAATCCCTCAAGTAACCAGGTCTCATGCTGTGTAGGTAATGACCATCCACCTGAATCACACCAAAAACAAAGTGGTAACCAGTAAAGCTCATGAAGCAAGCATTTTACACGGGCATACCAAGGCATGCCTATCATTGCCTGTGACACTGTGTTCTGGACCTGCTGAGGGTTTTCAAGGGCAGCCTCATGTACAGCGCTTTGCAGTAGTCAAGCTGCAAAGTGATTAGAGAGCATGAGGAATAGCCTGAAGGCCCTCCCAACTAAGGAAAGGATGCAGTGGGACACAAGATGAAAATGGGCAACGATCTTACTGTTTCATTGAGCAGAAATTGTGAGGCCTGGAATATCTCCAGATCTAGGTAGCCTAAACTCCCACAGCCATTTGGCCTTGGAAGAATTCAGTTAGATATCATTCTTCTTCCTCCGAATCCACACAGCTTCCAGGCACTGGGACAGAATTTTGAAAGGGAAGGCTGAAGATGGGACAATACTAGTTCTCAAGAACTGTTGGGTCCAAGGACAACCTCTTGAGGAAGTTGCACCTCTTCTACTTTCACTTTTAGATTTTCTAGATTGTTGTCAGTCTTACCAAGTAGACCAGACAGGAAATGCAGCTAGATAGTCTACTTTATTCTAAAGCTATATTAACAGAATCATGCAAATCAGAAAGTACAATTCTCCGGCCATTGTCTTTGCTGCCTGACAACTGAGAGATGGTCCCCCTGAGCCTCTTGCTCCACCTACTATGCAGTTGCAGGTTATGCTCCCTCTTTTCTGACTATTCCCTAAGCATCTTTTCGCTTGGTCTCTCATTTACATCTATCATCTATCTATCTATCTATCTATCTATCTATCTATCTATCTATCTATCTATCTATCTATCTATCTATCTATCTATCTATCTATCTATCTATCTATCTATCATCTATCTATCATGTTTCCAGACCACCTCTCTCCCTCAATTTCACGAGAGCAACTAAGGCTCAGTCAAACCATTCACCAAATCCCCTGGGAAAAGCCCAAGCTCTCTCTGGAAACAGCCCCTATCAGCCTGCAGGGAAGATTGACACCACAGCACTTGCCTGTGCAATGTTTCTGTTCCCTGAGAGGACATGCTAAGGGTGTAGAGCTGCAGCCAGCCTTTGAACATATTTTACGTACCTCCAAAAAGGCTGTGGTAATCACATTTGGGAAGAGTAGTGCATCCTCTCCTGTGATGTTAAGATTAGAAATGCTGACAGTGATAGTAGAAGGCCACAAATAGGCCTAATTTCAAAAACAAATGCAAAGGGCCTTAAACTACTCCCTAAACAGATAGGAGAGAACGTAGTTATCAAGCCCCCTCGTGTGTTTATAACGATTGTGTCCATTTTTTGCCAATCCCCACCCATTGTAATCCTCTGTCCCTCATCAACATTGTTACCTCAATCTCCCCCATGCTACTGCGTGAGGGAATCACTTCAATAACCTTCTCCGTCTTGGTTCACAAAGACTGTGCTAGCATGATGCCTCAGCCAAATTGCTACAGTATCTGTTTTAGATGGTTAATCACAAAATATCTGCTTATCAAAAGATGAACCTGTACCCCAGGATGCTGTCTACTATTTCAGTAGGGCCTTTGTGAACCCAAATATCTTTGGAAATGGATCCTAGAGGCTGGTCATTTGCTTTGCATCATGGATGACAATGGGGATGATTTAAATTCAGGTGGGCTGGAGCCTGACACTACGAACCTCACTTTTAAGTTTCTTTCCCCCCCCCAAGGTATATTCAAGATCTGTGGTCATTGTCATCCTATCATTGCCACAACAGCAATCTTTCCAATGCAGAAGAAAACCAAGTGCTTATAATCACCACCTGCACAGTGCAGAAATATCAATTAGTATTTTCCTCCTGTATTGTGTTTGTGTGTGTGTGTGTGTGTGTGTGTGTGTGTGAGAGAGAGAGAGAGAGAGAGAGAGAGAGAGAGGAGATTAAGAGGATCAAAGCTTACCATGATATCCAAGCATCCCTATTGAATCTACTCTGTCCACATGTGTCTCCCAGCCTCATCCTAGTTACTTCTTTGAAAAGTTTGGAGTCTCTGCAGAGTTTCCTTCTTGGGTGGTGGAACGTGTCTTCCACAGGAAAAGAACAGAATGTGCTTTGTTAGCAGGCTGACAGAATTGATCACCGCTTTAATTAAAATCTTTTCAGTGAGTGACCTTAAGCTCCCACACTGATACCAATGCATCACAAATGAATCCTTGCTAGCAGAGGGAATCCTGACTCCCAAATAACAAGGGGCTAACCTAGGTTGATATTATGCCATCCGAAGCTACTGCTTCTTGTCACGCTGCATGTTACTGTTTACTCCGACATCCTCTCTTTTGACATCCAATCTTCCTATGACTCAGACTTGATTCCGTACTGATATATTTGTATGACATCTGAGTTACTCAAGCTGCCTGAAAAATCATGTTTTGCTGCAGAGCTAGTCAACGATCACCATAATTACTGCCTTTCCCTGGGCAGCTTCAGAAGACAGTGTTCTTTTCAAACACTGACACCAGTAACTGTGAGGGTGTTCTGCCCCAAGTGTCTTGTGATAGCCCATCTATGTCACTTCAGCCCTTGTACTCTGTTTTCCCAGGCATAGCATCAATTGCCTTCTTTGTATTAATGGCTGAAACCATTCACTTCACAGCGTCTTCAATCTATCCTAAAATCCCCTGACACTTAGCCAGAATGCAAACTGATCTAAAGAGAACCTAGAGTTCTCTGCAGGGATGAGTCACCTTAGGAAACTTCCATTAGATATGTTTGCCAAGCATCTGCAGCCTATTAGAGCAGCTAAAAATCACGACCCTTTTACCTTTACCTGCTCCATTTTACCATTTCATTGTTTCAAGCAACCAGCATCTCTTTGAAGCTGAAAGGATCTTCATTTGCTTTTATACTATAACACGAGTCAGTCATCCCATTAGCTTGTTCGTGTTGAGAAACAATCGACATCTGAATCATATGAATTAACAGCCTCCATCAAATAGGACAGTCAGAAGGAAATCAGTTTAAACCTCAGAATGGAAGGTGTAAAGAGAATGAAAAATATGGATGGAGCTTTTTCAGGAATAATTAGTAATCAAGGTTCTCTTTGACCACGAGATAATGCTCAGAGATAAGCAAACTGCCTTCTGTATTATATCTGAGACTAAATCTTATAAGGCCGGTCACCGTAATAAATGGGTTTTGATTTTGTTATTTTTGTTATCACGCAAACCTCTGTGCAGACTGGCAATCTTTATTTTCATAAAGAAAAAGGTAAGGTTAGAGGTTTTTTGAAAGAAAGAAAAACCCTATAAAAATCTTGAAAATAGCATCTGCAAAAAATGTATATTATCAAGCTGTAACCCTCACAACAAACCAATAAAATTAACAGAATTTAAATTCTTAGTCTACAGATACCGTGTTTTCCCGAAAATAAGCCCTACTCCAAAAATAAGCCCTAGCTTGATTTTTTGGGGTGGGCCTAATATAAGCCCTACCCTGAAAATAAGCCCTAGTTTTGAGGTGAGGCGCACACCTAAAAATCAAGCTAGGATGGGATTAGGGGGTGGAGCTGCCCCATGCACCTCACACTTGCTTATCTTACTGATAGGATGGCCGCAGGCGGGCCTCCCATGCACCAAAACTTGTTGGGCCACATGGCTCATCGCGCTGGTGCCGCTGGTTGCGACAGGAGGCTGCACAGCACTTTGGGCCATTGCCGCCCCTCACGACAGAACACCAAGCAGTGCTTTGGGTTGTTGCCACCCCTCGTGGCAGGATGCTGAGCAGCGCTTCGGGCCATTGCCGCTCCTTGTGGCAGGGTGCCATGCATCCTGCTATGACCGGTGGTGACAGCCCAAAGTGCCGCATGGCATCCTGCTGTGAGCGGCGGCAATGGCCCAAAGCACCATGCAGCCTCCTGTAAACGGCCCAAAGCACTGCACAGCCTCCAGCCATGACTGGCAGCACTGGCATGAAGCACCATGTGGCGTCCTGCCATGACTGGCGATGCTGGTGCAATGTGCCACATGTCGTCCGGCTGCAAATGGCAGCAAGCGGCCGTTGAAGAAGTCAAGCAGTGGCGCGACAGGTGTCAGGGCATGGGAGGCCTGGCTGCAGCGGTCCTAAGGTAAGACATCCCCTGAAAATAAGACCTAGTGCCTCTTTTTGAGGCAAAAGATATATAACACCGGGTCTTATTTTCGGGAAAACATAGTACTTCCAGGCAAAGCTTTTATTTTGTAACAGTTCTATCTCTATTTTAAGAAAGTTGAAATATTGTCATATTCCATCTGTGTTTTCCCAACACTTCTGTATCTTTTTTTTTATGTTTACATACAGAGAGACACACATAATTATGATGGGAAAGAATGTTAAAGACGCATTATGGAACTCTCAGACTAAACTCATTTGGACCTATTATAGCTTGAAAACAGAAAAAATATATTTTTCATTAGAAATAACAATTGTATGTGTTGTTTGGTGATTTTTGGTTTTGTTTTTAAATGCTGATGTTGCATTTCTCACACACATTTGTTTAATTATATGTGTGAACTGGTTCTACTGAGAACTACTGTCAGTGATCAATCTGCATATGTAGATATTTTTATATCTTCATACTTCTGTTGAGATACACAGCCCACAGATAAAATTAAATAGCAGTTTCATCAATTACAAAGAATTAAAATTTAAGGGAAGTTTGGAATCATCCACTTTATTAAATATATTTTCTATTATGATTCTATATTGTTCAAAGGCACCTTGAAAGATGAAATTCTTGAAAATCAACCCACTTTCTCCCTGAGAGTTTCATAATGCACATATGTTCTTTTGTTGTGCTTGACTTTCCATCATAGGGCTTCAAATACAATCAGGCCATGATTTGTATGCATTGAAAAGTAGACTCGGCACAAATATATTTCAGTGTCATTTGCTGCTTTCCTAGCTGCCCTTATTGAGATTATTTAGATGGCAGAATGTTAAGTAACTGGCAGAATGTTAAGTAACTATTTCCTTTCTTTCAACATATTATTTAGATATCTGAACATGTCAGATTAAAGAACAAAAAGTAATGAATGAAATGGTATATAGATTTGATAGAAGCAAGATTTGTGAGGATAGAAGATGAGGATCTAAAATGAATAGTGTACAGCATATTTAACATACACATATACCTCATCTCATGCTTTTAATTACTTTAGCATATTGTTTGTTGTTTTTATTATTGTTTGTTATCCTTTTTTCCACTTTGCATATAATTGCCTATCCCACGAGGAAACAATGTAATTGGCGTGCATGGATGCAAATTTCACAATTTTTATTTTATCCACCTTTGTTGACTTGTTGCTATTTTAGATTTCTTTAAGTAAGTTTCCAGAAAAATAAATATGTTAACATAACCTTCCCCAACTTGTATTCTTCAGATTGATGCATTACAGTCTTCCTCCTTCTCCTCCACCAGCCTGACAATTGTATTATGAGAACTCTATTCCAATTTATAAGGAAAGCATGAGATTAGAACAGCCTATGCTAGCATAATGAGAGGATAAACATAAGAAAAGAATTTAAATTAACTTGCGAGGTAGAGTGACACATGCACCCCTCATTTTCATGCTAACAAGCATCTATGAATATAGATCACAGTTATTCTCCAACACATTTGCAGGGCATTCAACTGGGAAATGCTGGCTGGCCAGCCTACTAATAACATGTGTATTAAATAAGACCTGGAAAAGATGATATTAATTGTCTAATCAGAGTAGGGTCTGACCATCTCTTTACTTTTCCAAATCTGCTCTTTGCCTGGGAACAATAAGATGATTAATTCTGAAACACAAATGCCAAAATGCAACTAATGACATTGATTGATTGATTGATTTCTAAGGCCTCCCAATCAAAATGTGACTCAATTTTGAGAGTGTGGAAAATGGATTTTTCTTCTAATAGCAATAGCACTTAGACTTATATACTGCTTCATAGTGCTATACAGCCCTCTCTAAGCGGTTTACAGAGTCAACATATTGTCCCCGACAATCTGGGTCCTCATTTACTGACCTCAGAAGAATGGAAGGTTGACCTCAACCTTGAGTCAGTCAGGATCGAATTGCTGGCAATTGGCAGAATTAGCCTGCAATACTGCATTCTAACCACTGTGCCACCATGGCTACTTATAATAGCAGAACATATCATAGCATGATGTTGTCAAAGACCAAACATTACGATATCTTTTAACCTGCCTGTCAAGCTATGAAGATCCCTTGCTTTAGAACTGCCATGATGCTTCTAGCTTGCCAACAGTCCAGAGGGAGGAGCAAGAAGGTTTGGAATGTACAGGTGAGAGCCGAAGTCATTGAAGAAATATTTTGGAGAACAGAGGTTTTTTTCTCATAACAGAAGCTTTAAGATTAATTGGACAATATGATCTGAACTGTCAGAGAGGGGAAGGAAGGTTTTACTCTTTTAATTAACTTTTTCCCACCATATTGCCAGACTTGGTATTCTTTCTATCGTATCAGTATGCTATGCCTAATAAAGTTTTCCATTAGAAATCACAATGTCTCTGGTGTGCTTACTTCGTTGGACTTTTCACCCGGAACCCTGACACTGCCCTTTCTTTATGTTACTTATTTCTCCATTTAATATTTTTCAGCAATTAGCAAATAAACAGGATCTCCATTTGCATTCCTACTGCCTTGTGAATTAATTCCTTCATATTGTTTTTAAAGTTAAATTGGACTGTAAGAAAACATTGAACTGAAATTATTTAATAGCATTTCATTAGTGAGATTCCAAATTCACAAGGTAGGAATAATGATTTACAAATCACGTTGGATGGGTTCACACAATAAACTAGGCCCGAGCAAACAGTATCATAACTTAATGTAGTGTGCAAACCCAACAGTTTTATTTATCTAATTTCAGTCAATAAACAGTGAAGTAAACAAAGCAAAACACTCAGAAACAATAGTCAACCTTATAGAAAAGGTTGTGGCTACCAAATTCAATAAATCTACCTATCTAAACACACTTCACAGAAACGTCTGCGTCTTACAATAGAATTAAGGACAACAAATAGAAACAAAATGTGGATTTGGATTCATTTTTTACTGGCTTCCAGTGTTCTCTAAAATTCTGTGTGGTGTGTTTGTGTGTGTATGTGTTTCATAACAAGGATTGGTTGTCTTTTCTTAACATTAGTATTTCATTATATTTCATTTAAAAAAGACCAACTCCTGCCTTTTATATCAATGTAGCACAGGTAAAGAATATACATATTTACATTTCATTGATGGGGCATCAATGAAATACCAGAAGTCATGGCAAGTTGATACTTAGCAGGACTAGAATCCCTCTTCATTTTTCAGAAATTTTGGAACTCTTTTGACATACATTACAAGTGCTGCCAATATATGACAGCTACTCTATAGCATTTAAAAGCATTACAATCTGTCTCCAAGATAATGGCTCACTGGAGATGTTCAGATGGAAAATTGATTTTTTTCCTCTTATATGTTTCCTGCTCAGATTAAATATACTTCCTTTCTCTTTCCAAAGCTTTACTATCAGAAATAGGAATGAGGGAAAGGGACACTTTTCTCCAGGCTAAGCAAACACAGCTCTATCAATTTTTCTTCATAAGTTCAGGACTAGACAACCTGATATCCAAATGTTTTCAACTACAATTTCTAGTCCTTTGTCAGTGCTTAGGTTGGCTGGAGTTGGTGAAAATGATTACATGCCAGCAAGTTTTTTTCTTCATTATGCTCTGGTCCTTCAGCTCTTCCAATGATGCACCCATCAGTATTGTAACTGAGTCTATTCACTTTGCTGTCAGTCATCCTCTTCTTCTCTTTCCTTCCACCTTTCCCAGCATTAGAGCCTTCTCTAGAGAGCTAGGTCTTTGGATAAGGTGTCCAAGTAGGATAATATAGAACAGAATAGAACAGAATAGAATAGGAACTGGAAGGGACCTTGGAGTTCTTCTAGTCTAGCCTACTGCTCAAGCAGGAGAACCTGTATCATTTCAGACAATTTACTGTCTAGTCTCATCTTAAAAACCTCCAGGAGTGCCCACAATTTCTGAGGGCAAGCTGTTCCACTGGTTAATTGTCCTTACTGTTAGGAAGTTTTTCCTTAATTCCAGGTTGCTTCTCCCTTTGATCAGTTTCCAACCATTGTTTCTTGTCCTGCTCTCTGGTGCTTTGGACAATAATTTGACCCTCTCTTTGTGGCAGTCCCTCAAATACTAGAATATTACTATCATGTCACCCCTATTTCTTCTTTTCTTTAGACTAGCCAAACCCAAGTCCTGCAGCCATTCTTTATATGTTTTAGTCTCCAGGCCTTTGGTCATTTTAGTTGCTCTTCTCTGAACTTTTTTCAAAGTCTCATCATCGTTTTTGTAGTATGGTGATATGGTAACCAAAACTGGTTGCAGTATTCGAGGTGTGGTCTTACTAGGGTTTTATAAAGCGATACTAATACTTCACGTGATCTTGATTCTATGCCTCTGTTTGTACAGACCAGGATTGTATTAGCTTTTTTGGCTGCTGCTGCACACTTCTGGCTCATAGCCAAGTGATCATCCACTAGGACTCCAAGGTCCCACTCACTGTTACTGTTTTTGAGCCAGGTCTCACCTAATCTGTACTTACACATTTGATTTTTGCTGCCTAAATGTAAAACTTTCCTTTTCTGTGGTTTGTAGTTTCCTGGGTCTGTTTTTTTTTCTTTCTTGAAGATGGGAACCACATCAGCCCTTTTCCAATCCTCAGGTACCTCCAGTGCTCCAGGATTTTTTGAAAGATATGGTGCAATGGTTCTGAGATAACATTTGGGTTTGGTTATTTGTGCTTTGAGGCCAGCTCTGGATTAATTTGTTTTTTTGTCTGTCCATCTTCAGGCATCTTCCTCCAAGGAGGAAATGAAAGTCCAAAAAATCTAGAAGATTCCAAGTTGCCTACTTCTGACATAGGGTGTGTCTTCAAGCCCCATTACCTCCTGTGCTGCCCTATAGTGGACATATTCCATTTGGTTTATGAAGATATTTCTATACTGTTGTGCTCAGAACTTGATGTGCTTCTTTAAACAGCAAACACTCTCCATTTCTTTTTCTTGTGGCCAGCAGACTCTAACAGCATTAACACCTTAAACCCAGTAAAGGTCTCATTGCTTCACTTGCAGAGGATTTCTTAAATGAGGCAAAGATCATAAAGTTTGACTGGATTGCAATATTTCCATGGAAGAATGGGGAATGAATATACAATATGCTATAACTCTGTTTAATTGTACCAGGGATTTCTTGTAGAAATCTCATGAATATTTCTGCCAATCAGCATTTCTCCAATTTTTCAAGTCATTGAAAAATGTTGCTTGGAAATGGTTGCAATTTCATGGGATATGGAGGACACCAAGTGAGGGAATACAACTATAAATGATTAGAAATAAATTTCCTTATGATGAGCTCTATTCATTAGTTGCCTTTACTTACAAAATTACTCACAATTTAATTCAGGCTACATCACACTGATCTTGATATAATGCACATAACTGCACAAATCTGAAATCTGTATCTAAGGATAATCAGTGACTGAGTCTTTTCATATGAAACTGCTAGCAATGCATGAACTGGTAAGACTTAAACACTAAGTTCTGTTTCATCATATAAAGGGTTAATGTAATAAAGCCTGCTATCTCTGTCCCCCATCTCCTCTTGGGTTCCCTCCACAGAATGTCTGTTGGCTAAAACCTAGAAGAAAAAAAGAGAAAATGCACGTTAATGCAATTCCTGAAAACTAATTTGGACTTTGAACAGAAAAGAGCTCTTGTAAGGTATGATAAATTCATACTATCAGTCCAGTATTTATAGTTGACAAAGTAAAGGTAGTCCTTGATTTTCAGTAAGCCACTTGGTGACCATTTGAACTTAAGAAGGATCCTAAAATGTTACTTGTGACCTGGCTTCAAAGTTCTGATATCACACTATTGACTCATATTTAAATTACATTTCCATTTTCTAAGGTATTAACTACCCTGCCCAATCTTGTGTCAACTGCAAATCTGTAAAGCATTCCCTCCACATAGAAGCCATTAATTTATAACATACAGAGCTCAGGGTCAAATGCTGTGGCAGTCCATTTAAGATCTCCCTTCTAATTTAATGTTGATAAATATTCTTTGAGCAGTTTTGATCCAAGTATGTGTTTATATAATTGTTATGCCATCCATCCCACACTTAACTAACTTGCTAATTGGAATGCCATGGTTGTCCTTTGTCAAATGCTTTGTTGAAATCAAGATATATTATGCTCACAGCATTTCACAATCTATCAAGGAAGTTACCTGATCAATGCATGAGATAAGATTAGCTTTGGAAGCCTTGTTCTGGAGAAATACATACCCTGACATCTAATATTTAATACCTTGTTTCAAGTTGTTTACAGCTCAATCTTTTTATGCTGTGGAACTGGCAGACTGCTCTTGAGTAATGTATCCTTATTTTTACTTTTTCTGAAGATTGAGACAGCATTCATCATTTCTCCAGGATTTCTCTCAAATAGCAATTATACTTAGACTTATATACCACTTCACAGTGCTTTACAGCCCTCTCTAAACAGTTTACAGAGTAAGCATATTGCCCTCAAAAATCTGGGTCCTCATTTTACCGAATTTGGAAGGATGGAAGGCTGAGTCAACCTTGAGTCAGTGAGACTGAAACTGCCGGCAGCCGGGAGTCAGCAGAAGTAGCCTGCAGTACTGCATTCTAACCATTGTGCCACCACAGCTCATAAAACATAAAGGTTTGATAGATCACCTGCATGGTTTTTCAGTACCCTAGTATGCAGTTTATCTGACACTGAAGATTTAAACTATTTCAAAATAACATATTCATTGAGTATGTTTCTATCAAACTTAAGTTTCCATCTTGCCATTTCATCCTGCTCTTCAGAATTGCTTGTTGGAACTCACATCATTTTGTCAGAAGGTGAATAGTTCTATTTTTTCTTTATTATTCATTCATGTTTTGCAACTTCATAGCATTTTGATCTGGCTTTTATTTTGAACACATCTGAAGAAGTCCTTTTTGTTGATCTTAGCATCCTTGGCCAACCTTAATGTATTGTCTTGGGACACAGGAAGAGGGGCCACACCTGTAACATCAATGCTAGTAGGAAGTGGGGCTTGCTCTCTAGTATATAAAATGAGAGCAAACCCCACTCCCTTCTAGCACTGATGATGTTACCTAGTTTAGTAATGAAATGTCTGCAAGAAAACAACCAATCTCGGAGAAGCTCAGTTCAACCCTGAGCTATAAATATTCTCTTCTATTATTAAAATCAATTTTCTTAAAATAAAAAAATGCAATCCCTTTAAATCTTGATTGTGATCCCTTACAATCAAGAACTCTACTATGATGGTTTCTTTCCCTTTAGATTATTACTATTTCAATTTTCAGTCTATGTCTACAATATTGGTAGTATCATTGGCTTAATGAAAGTGGAGTCATTTGATCCTATTCTAAGGGATTAATGAAAGGGAAGTGATCACTTGCAAAAGTATATATTCAAACACTCCTATTTTATGGCATGCCTCTTCATGGGAGAGCTACAATATTTCTTCTTCATCAGGTTGAAACCAAGATTAGAAACTTTAATTTACTCTTAAATAATAGTGCCAATCTATATCTCATAAACTAAAATGTTAACTCTTATTATTGTTATTTAGTATCTGAATAACATCAGTAGGCTTTAGATCAATATCAGCAGGCTTGGTATCAGATTTATGATGTAAAACAATGTACAGAATTTTTTCTATTTTTAATTTCACATCTTTGATGGATGGATAGCATTAGGGATTAAATATATTAAAACTCTATATCTCTGGAAACAATTATGTCAGTTAGAAAGCTATGGGATTTAATGTTTAATTTTAAAAAGAGGTTTTGCCCTTTTCCCATGCCAAATTGATTTTATGGGGAAATCCAGCTTTGAAAATTGGGGAAAACATGGTAATATAAAAATATTGCACGGAAGCGTGGATATTGACTTAGGACTAACTCATGATGAAGATGAATTTTTAGCATACTGCTCCATCACTGGAGGTTTTTAAGAAGAGATTGGACAGCCACTTGTCTGGAATGATACAGGATCTCCTGCTTGACTAGAAGATCTCCAAGGATCATCCCAACTCTGTTACTATCTTATTCCATGTAAAACATAAATATCATCTATTAGATATCGCCCAATGACAATATTTACAGTTACAACATTTGTTAATAATATTGTTTGGACCACACCTTTTCAGCTTTGGAGATATTGAGATAGTAGAACAATTTGTTAAAACCCACTATTAATTTGTATAGATTTGTTATCAATAAATCAGTTTGATATGCAGATGTTAAGATATGAGTAGAGTTAAAAATCAGATATTCCTAATATCTAGACAATGAAAAAATATCTTAACTTCCATAGCAAGAGTGTCAATTGATCTCAATTTATGATTTATATAACAAAAATATTTATAACTCATTGGACGCTGTTCCATTTGTATAGAAAAGGACTGTCAAAAGAGCATTTTTTGGAGATGAAATGAGGATAATATTTTTTTAAAACATTTTTTACAACTTACCAAGTTTTGGGGAAAGTAGTGGACTCTATACATATGATTGTCAAAGAAAAGCTAAATTTCTCAGAGGATAATCCTCTTGAACTATATATCTACTATATGGAACAAACACATAAATAGATTCTCTGTGCCCTTACTATGCCAAAAGATCATAGTATTGGAGCATTAGAAAGATAAATATATGGCTCCTTTCACTTAATGGATTGAAGACCTGATTGCACTTGTCATCTATGAGCGGATTGCCTATAAATGTGGATTTTGTATGGACAGGTATAATGAAATATGGGATTCATTTATACAGAATATACAGTAGGTTAAAAATAGCTTTATAAATGTATCAGAAATGTACATGTCTTGACGAATATTTGCATTAGATAAGTATATATAGAATTGTAACTCTTTATCATTATAATGACGTATTCTTTTTGTTGTATTTTCCACTTTTTGTTATACTGTAGTACCTTTTAATGTGTTTTTATAATGTATTGTATCACTATCATTCTGCTCTTTTTTCTATCCTTTTTTATTAATTAAATAGCAATGATAAATACTAACTTCAGAAGCTTTTTGCCTTAAATGATAGTTTAAAAATATTTTAAAATTGCAATTCTGGGAGGGAGTTGGGCCCAGGAACAACTAGATACAGTAATTTTGGCACCCTATTCCAAGAAGACATTTCATATTAGATGCCCTTATTCCATTCCTACAGATAAGGGCCTCTGAGGCTTTGTTACTTTGAAATAGGATGCTTATCAAGGTATATTGGGTGGACTGGCATGGATCGATTGGGAATGTATTCCAGCGTTTGCACTTGTATACTGCATATGTTTTTTCTCCCAATGATTTCAGTGCCAGAGGGAAACTGTCAGAGTAAAATAAAGTTGGTAAAATGTTGATCACCCACATTTAGCTTTGCCAGTGCAAATGCAGCAGGATAATGTGCGTGTGTGTGTGGGGGGGGGGGGTTGTTTGTTTTTGAGCTCTGGAAGTCCCTATCACATTGGTGGATGTGCATTGTTCGTACATATATAAATATACAGAAAACTGAGCCCTTACACTTGGGTTACATGGTGTGTCAAACATGGGATTATCAAACCCTTCCTCAGTTGTTGTACCAAAATCTTCTTGATCCCTTCTTCGGTTCCACAAAGAGAAAAGATGCAGAGAGGAAAGAGATCTGTGAAAATAGAAATGACAGAGCATAAACAAAGACATTTGCATTTGATTTCTTAATAAGAGTCACTGAAGTCCACTGAATTTAATAAACTATCAGAACTTAAAATCTGTGTACCATCAGTGAAAACTGGCCAAAAAGAGAAGCCATCCTAACACCAGCAGTCTTTACAGCAGATGTGTGAGCTAACTTTATAATAATATACAAGAAAATTAAAATAAACTTTCAAAGTACACATTGGTATTTACAGGACATTTATGCTGCACAAGAATTAATGTTACTGTGATCTAAATTCTAATACAGAGCTGCTGTATTTAGGCTGGATTAATAAGAACATATATTAAACTATGTAAAGATACTGAGTGATTTCTCAGACTAGTAACAGGTTTCCAAGACACAGTGAAATTGACATCTGAGAGACATAACTGATTTGATAGTATAAAGTGGCATACTCATATAGCAGGGGCCAACCCTAACATTAGGCATAGTGGCACAATAATCTCAGAGTGCAGAACAGGAGAGTTAGGCTCTATCCATTATATTGTCTACTTTATTACCATAACTGTTTGCAAGATGGCCTATCTTTGATTCTGGCTGCTGCATCCCCTGGGAAATGGCATGTTTTGAGTAGCTGTCATAAAACAATGTCACCTAGTGGGACCCTGTAGGTATGCTTTTTTGTCACACACAACATGTCTTTTGGAACAGATAAAGTTGGCTTTCGAAATCCTTTTTTTGCCTCCAGTTACTTTGCTAGGCTATTGGAGGAGCCCATCTGGAAAATGATTTTGGAATATGAATATGCTGTGACATGGCCTTGGTTTTGTTGAATGGGGGCATGTTTCTATGATGTTTATGCTGTTTGATTATTTTGTTTTGTGTTTTTAATTCTATGTTAGCCACTCAATTTCCGTTGAGTGGCCGTATATACATTGGCTAAACTAACAAACAAATTTATCTAGCCTGCCATCTCCAATGCTGTGGAATATGCAGACCTATCAGTATCAACTTCTAGATAACTTCTAGAATTGGAATTTCTATATTGTTCTCTACCCAAGGCAATAGAATTGGGCTGTCCCAATACTATCATGGCTGTCTATAAAGCAGTCAATGGAAACATTGCAGATTGATTGATTGGTTGGTTGGTTGATACACATACTTTTTGCAATAAATCACACAAGTAAACACACAGAACAAGTGACAAAGCTTGGAACAAGGTTAAGCAGAACATATTTTTAACCTTGATTCACAAAGCAATTTAATACCTCAGAAGGAACTCATGCACAGTATCTAGCTTTTACCAACCCCAAACACTTCTATTATATCCTTGCACCCTCACCCAGAAGGGAATATATAGATGCTTTGCCCTCAATGCTATTGACCAGAAGATTCAATAATATCTCCTATCCAGATTACATGTGGTTATAGATGAGTCCTATCTATCATTCTTGGATGACAGAGTTAATCATTCTTCTAACCACAAATTACCAGCCCTTATCTCAACAGTCAATTGGGTGTTTCTTATTAAATAACCAAGATCATAAAGCAAGAAAGTGAGAAGACAATATAGTGAGAAGACACTAGTGCAGCTCCTAGTGTGAATAAGCCTTTTTTATCCCAGGTATTTTAATGTTGCTTTTTTGTTTACTTTGGTCTGTGACTAAATTATTTCCTCCTCCTCCTCCTCATCATCATCATCATCATCATCATCATCACCACCACCATCATCATCATCACCATCATCATCAAATATGTCAGTCATTAAACACCTGGGCAAATGAAAATTAACAAGTGCCACACAAAATAGTCCACCAATGTGACAGTATAATTAAGAAGGTTGACTCTTTGATTGTTAACTTCTTCACCTGGGGGGCGGAGGGCATGGCCAGAAGTCCTCAGAAAATCATGTTTGATGGTGATATAAGAAGCTGAACTCCTTTTACTCCCTATAGCTGCATAAAATCGCTGTTATTCTTTTTAAGATGACCTGGGTCACCCTGCAAGGTGCATAACAAATTTGATCCCATCTTTAAACTCTCATTATAAGCTTGTACGGCTGTTCAGGAAGATGCTCCTGGCTGTCTCTGCATTCAAGAAAGGAGCTTTCTCCCACATATTTCAAATCCACTTGTGATGGATTAGCACAGCCCTCATATTTATAACAGGCACTACATGAAACAGATGTAATCAAAACCATCTGTTTGTAATGGTTCCATTTCAAATGGGATTCTGAAATTTGGCTCTCGGAAGAGCTGCTCTCTTGAAATTCCTATACATATATCTATTCCCCATGTCTTGCTGGGACATTTCCTATTAATATATGAAGGAAAAAAGCAAATGACTTTCTGACATGTCCTTCTGGTAGCAGAGGGAGCTACAAATCATGCCCGTGCATATCTTGCAGAATTTAATTTTTTTTGTTCTGAGCTGTGGAAAAAATTCCAAGGAGACTCATCTCCAGAGTCGTAAGATTGCTTATGGGCATCCAGATTATTTGCTCAAAGCTTTCCTCTTCAGGAAGGCATTTTTCCCCAGGAGCGGTTTGATTTGAAGATGTTATCTGTTTTCCCTCCCTGCTCTTGTTAGATATTCTTTTTCAGTGTTATATTGGCCTTTGCTTTTAGACTATGGCTCAAATCGTTTGGTCTAAGGTATTTTAATTTTGTACTGACGTAAATGCTATTGGCCACTTTGAATGCTGCATATGCATTAGAAAGGCAGGAGACAAATGTTCATATTATTAAATAAAACAAAGTGTTAAACACATTGGCTTCTTTTTAATGTATCTGTTATTATACTGAATCATATTTTCAAGCAATTTGATCTTGACAGTCTCGGGGGGGGGGTTGAAAAAAAAGCACCATGAATCGTTTCCCCCCCCTCCAATTTCCACTTTTCATGGAGGCTATTGTTGTTTTCTCAGTGTGCCTGCCAATTGGGGGATGGGGATGAGGAGAAGCAACATCTCTGTTGCCTAGGCAACCAGGCCAATGCTCCCTTGGCTCTCCAAATGTGCCCCCCCCCCATGAAAATAATGGTGTGCCAAGCCATGGAATTTCAGTGCAGATGTTATTACTTCTCACATTATACCAGGAAGTTAGAGGTGCTAGCTCTTAGTCTGTGTGTAGTTACACTGTGGGTTTTTTCTTGTAGGCTTCTATTTTGTTCTGGAATGAGCTACAGAGCTAGAAGTTTGTCTGGGAAGAGGAATCGTGTTCCCAAAGGATGGCAGAGTGTCAGAGCTTACAGTATTTATACACAGAGCATCGCTCCTGATTAACATTGAGAAGGTGTTATTTTTCCTCCACTGGTTGAGTCCAGTATTTCTCATCCTTGACAGCTTTAAGATATGTGGACTGATGCCCAGAATTCCTCAACTGCCATTCCAATTGGGGAATTCTGGGAGTTGATGTCCACAGATTTAAAAATGCCAAGATTGAGAAACACTGACTTAGACTGAACAAAAGTGCTCCCAAAGAATAAATGTCGTATCCAGTGCCTTTGAGATATATGATCCTAGGCTTAACTGGGAAAATATAGTTCAATCCTGAAGCTTTCCTCTTTCTAAGAAGGATGAATCGGTCAAAATGTTGACTGGTGGGTCTGGAATTCCATCCGTCTCAGTTCTCTTTCTACCAGCAAGCAAAGATATTTTTATTCAGACAGGCCCTTTGGCATATGAGCTGCTTTGACTGCTGAGCCAGCTGAGAATGAATGTTTTTTTTCCTTTTGATCTCACTTTTCTTGTTACTAACAGCTGTTGGGAGCTCTATTTTGGGGAGGGAAGGGTTTTGTTTATAAAAAAATTAATGTACTGAATTTATAAATTATAATTTTGTTTTAAAATTAAACAAAAGCCAACCAAGTGAATAAAAATGTCATTTTATACAGCAGCATTATGCGATGCTTATAGCATATCTTCTTCTATATGCCTTCTGTATTAATATTGTAAGTATGCAATTTAAACTCATGTCAAAGGGCTTCTTGAGGTTTTCCTTCATTCCAGTAGATCACGTTATTTAGTTCTCCTGAACCTTTTACCTCCAGATGTTTTGGTATTGTTTTTCTCTAGCCAGGATATCTTTTGATTGGGAACTGTAAAAAGCTAAGGCCCCAGCTTGTCTGAAAGTCACCTAGTTAGAGAAGACTGAAAATTGGTCCATCCTCATTATCATCTCACTCCACTCTAACATCTACATGAAATTGCAAAGTGAGATCTTCGGACACCATCAGTACATCAATGATACTCAACTTTATACAATATCCCCATCCCAGATGCAGTGTGGCTGTTACTGCTATTGCCCAGTACCTGGAGGCTGTGTGTGTGGGGGTATGGACGGGGTAACCAACAGGCTCCACGTGAACCCTGACAAGATTGAGTGACTATGGGTATGTGGAACCTTGGGACCAGGCAATTTAACATCTTTAGTTCTTGCACTTCCCCAGGCTGATCCCATATACAACCTGAGGATGGCAGTTGTGACTAGGAGAGTCTTTGTACAATTTCACATTGTGCACCAGTTGCACCCTTTCCTGGATTGTGAGGTTCTGCATTCAGTCACTCATGCCCTGGTCATCTTGTGCTTGGACTACTACAATGTACTATACATGAGGCTAACCTTGAAGAATATTCGGAAGCTTCAGCTGGCACAAAATACATCAGCACAAACAGTTTTAGATGTCCCAGGTAACTCTGTTGTGCTAGCTGCACTGGCTGCTGGTTTGCTTCTGGATCCAATTTAAGGCATGGGTTATCACCTTTAAAGCCCTTCATGGCATGGGTCAAGGCTCTCACTGTCTACTCCAATGGGATTAGCCTGCCCAACTTGTGATGGCAGAAGCAGCATGCTGCAGATTCCATCAGCCAAGGAATTGCAGGTGATGAAGCCCAAGAAAAGAGCTTTTTCTGTTATGGCTCCTGCCCTTTGGAACATCATTCCCCAAGAAATGAGATCCACCCCCATCCTCTTGGCCTTTGATAAGGGCCTAAAACCTTGGCTGTGCCAACTGGCTTGGGGTATCCCATTCTTGAGGTGGCTAGTAGTTTAATAAGATAAAATCCCACCTTATACACTGATTCTTATTTAACTTATTATTAAGTTAACTTCCAATTTTAAGACTTGATATTGTAATGTTGCTATTTTAATTTTGTATGTTGCTTTTATGATATTGTAAGTCATCCAGAGTCACTTGATAGTGAGATGGGTGGCATACTAAACAAACAAACAAACAAACAAACAAACGTTAATGGGCAGTACTTAGGTCTGGTTTTCTCTCTAACAATCATGTTCTGTATTCAGGGTTTTTAAACTTAGGGGGAAAAATTATACATATTTATCCACACCATAATTACCCAAGAAAATATACTACAGCATGCCATGTATCTATTACCTTAATGCATCATTTTTATAAAGAAAATGAGTAATTCCCAGAAAGAGCAGGACAAGAAGGATTCCTATGACAATCCCAGTAATCATAGTGCCAAGATGGCTGCTGGTTCCTTGAGCACTCCAGTTGCTGCCAGTGGCTACTTGTAGGTTGGCTGTCACAATGCCAAAGAATTTTCCTGGAAAATGAGCAAATGTTACATGTCAGTGTAATTGCAGGAAGTAATCAAAATTCTGTTAGGTAGGACATAGCTCTTCTTCCATCATGCTTCTCTAGCTGATTTCCTCATTGCAGAAAGCATTGTGTTCGCCAGCAAGTAACAATTATCCCCAAAGAGAACAAATGAAAGCAGCAACCGACCCCTTCATCTTTCTCTGTTTCCATTTTTTACTGCTGCTATGCACGTTCCCCAGATTTGGAAAAAAAAGAAACACTGTGGGACTGTTAACCCATGCACAACACAATCCTGTGTTTATTCAGAAGTAATGTCAGTTGTGGCCAATAGTTTTGGAAAGTATATACGTCTATGTAGTGTATAAAATACAAAATTATAAAAGCCAATGAATATACTACAATATAACAGCTTATAAATTAAAACAGTAGAAATAATATTATACATAATAAGACCTTTTTGAAAATCTTAGGAGGGATTCAGGAAGGGACCACAGTGGTAGAGCATATATTTGGCAAGAGAAGGGACTCAAATTCAGATTCTGGTATCTACTGCTGAATGAATGAGATAACAAATAATAGAACAGATCTTGATCTAGGACTTTGAAAACCTCCTTTCATTCAGAGTAAGCAATATTGGACTGAATGGTTAAAAAAAAAGTCTGATCTGGAATAAGGCATAGTCCTTTAGGGCAGGAGTCCCTAACCCCCAGTCCATGGGCTGCTACCGGTCTGTGGCGTGTTGGCAATCGGGGCAGGCAAGGGGTGGGTGAGAGCAGGAAGCTCCATTTGCACAAGTGGCATGAACAAGTGCAAAACCATCCCCTCCTGCCATCCCAGCTGCCAGGCCACGGAGCTGAAAGGTTGGGGACTGCTGATTTAGAAGATACATGCACACTGTTATTGCTGTTGTCATTATTGGTTATAGTGATAATTGTAAGTATTATATGTCACTATTCTGATCATTGTACATATCAAAATGATGCATGATATTTTGTTTTTTTAAAAATACAGCATTCCAGAGAGGACTGTAATTAAACCACAAAATGCTACAACAAGATAAAAGCATCTTCACACGCACACAGGGAATCGCTTGTTTAAAGCTTGTTACCAAAGCAGCTAAATTATTCCTAGCAGTATATTAATGAAAGCCTGACAGGGCAAATGGAAATAATACTTAGTGAATCTTCCAATGTCTTAATGTTTTATTAATGGCTTCTAGCACATTTAGCTTTACATATCCAGAGCCAGAGAATTTCTCTCTCTCTCTCTCTTTATCTATTTATCTATATATACTCGACTCGTATGCTTGTCACAAAGCAGACACTGAGGAAGCTATTGGATGAGACACTTTGGTTATCTAGACATTAATGCCTATTCTAACAATCAATGGCTCTTTATGGTTTTGGACAGATAATTTTCCTGTGTCTGGTAACACGATCCTTTAATTTTCATTGCAAGGACATTTGGCATGAAAAGTAATTCTTCCATGCCCTTTACTCAAGGAAGACTCGTGTACAGGCAAGGTAGACTGCTTTCTCCCTGGAGCTGGACCTCTAGAATAAGGACACACCACAGCAGTACAATAGAAAGAGTTACCATGGTCTGCTATATCCTTCAGGATGTCATTAGCCAGCTGTTCAGCATGAGTGCCAGCATAGGGTCCTGTTTTATTGTCAATTAGCACAATCTGGATGATTGAGTCTAAGCCACGTGGCACAATTCTCAAGGGAGTCTGCACTTTTTTCATCTTGGACATGGCCATCTGAATACCTTTATTTCTGGGCTTTGCAAAAGAAAAAGAGAGAGAAATATGTCTACTTAAGCCAGTCAGACATGCTAAGCAACACTTCTAGAAATAATAAGAAATTTTTAATTTTAGGCTAGTCATGACAATGACCAATTAACTATCTTTTTTTGACTAGATAAAAATTCATTCAAGTCTTTTCCTAACAGTAAGCCCTGGAATGTGTTTATCCAATGGTCCAGCTCTAATTTATTGATTTAATATTATTTTCACTGGCATCCCAACTACCTTTACACTGATTGGCCACTGGATACTGCCTGATTGTTTTGGAAAGCTATTTCATTAAAAAATAAAATTAAACTAAAACTGGAGTGGCCAAATCAAAATTACAGTCACCTCCCTAGTCTCTTTATTTCTTAACTTCCTCCCATCCCCTCTGGACATCCAGAGAATAAAATAGACATGCATAAGAGAGATGTGGCTAGAGCTAGTCCATTGTTGGTCTACACTAGTTTCCCATCTCTCTGTAGGAGTTTAGAAGGAAGAGTTAATCAATTGATAGATTAATTAACAGATTAACTCTTTTGTCTGATTCTGCCTAACACAAAGAGCCATTTAACCCATGGAAAAACCTGGTCAGCAATGGTGGTTAAGCAGTGACATTTTAACTGCAATTCGATAAATAGTCCAGATTCAGATGAAAATCTAAATTTCACAATCTCATTTAGTATTTTAGCAGATATTTTGGCATGGATACCACAGTTATCCTCTCTAGGTCACATCCTTCTTGGCTCCAATGAATGTTATATTAAGAGTTATATCTAGAACTTATCTAAATAAGCTATTCAGAATGATAACAATATAACTGCTGTGCCAGCAGCACAGTGACAAGATGATTTCGCTCTAGGGCAACAGTTTAATGATCTATATACATTTCACTTTTGGGCAAAACAAAAATGATAAAAGACTGCATTTTTCTTGGTTTTTCTCTTAAAGAAAAAAGTGACCAGAGAAGAAACCACAATCTTTTGTCTCTTCTCTTTCAGCATACGGTACAGATAATTATGGAACAGATAATTATGAAAGGGCCATAATTCAATGGCAGAGCACATACCTGCTTGCACAGATTCAGCACAGGTTCAGTCATGGGCAGCTTCCATTAAAAGATACAGTGAGCAAAGAGCTACTGTAAGTCCATCCACCTGAGTCCTAGAAGGGATGTTGTCTCTTTCATTTATCTGTCCCCCTAAAACTTCCTTTTCCAGGGGTGTCCACATGGTATAGTAAAAAACTGTCAAGATAGCAGCCACAATGGTGTAACTAAAACTCTGCCTATTTTTTAAGTGAAGTCAACTGCACCATCATGGTCACCATCTTGGCTTTTATGATCACGGGCTGTTCTGTCTCAAATTACTGTTCAATAATGGTAATTATTCAGACTAGTTGATTGTCTTCATGCTCACTTCCATCATGTACAAGCTTAGAATACACTTACCAGATTCAGAAAAGTGTGGAATATTCTGTCTCGGTAGACTTCAATGTCAAAATCATCAGAGTATGTTAAGGTAATGATTACCCCTATAATTAAAATACAGAATAAGACAATATAAAACATTTTATAATTGGATGATGGTCACTCTGTGATTGTACCACTCTATACTGTATTGTGAAGCCATACTTGTAATACTATATCTGGTTCTGGTTGCCATGATCAGAAATGATGCTGAGACCTTAGAATAAATGCAGATAAGAGCAACAAAGATGATAAGATGTCTGGAAACTAAGCTGGACAATGAATGGTTAAGGGAACTAGGTATGTCTAATCTAACGAAGAGAAGGATTAAGGATGACAGGATAGTTTGAGGGACATTAACACAGATGAAGGGATTGACTTTTTCTCCAAAGCACTTGAGGGGACAAGAAACAATGGGTAGAAACCTGGAACAGTGAAAGCAAGTGGAATGGCTTGCTTCCCGAAGTTGTGAGAGTTGTAAGATGCCAGATGTCATCACTGGAAGCTTTTTCTTAAAAAAAGATTGGACAGTAGTGATGTTTGGGATAAACATCACTTTGTTAATTTGTTTGGGATGGTATAAAGACTCCTGTCTTGGACAGAGGATTGGAATAGAAGACCTCCAAGGTCCCTTCCAGCCCTATGATTTTATAAATAGAATCATTTGGGTATCATCCAATTCCAACTATGTATGTCTACACCACACATGACTGGGTGGCATTGAGTGAAGAGGAATTATCTTGGATCATGTATAAAATGTATAATATAGTTAATGTATATAAATAATAAACTTCCTTTATTTCTTTATTTTTTAAATAAAATCTTATGCTGCTGCATTACCAGCTTCCAGGGCCGCATATGACCTATGGGCTGTGGGTTGGACGTGCCTGGTCTACACACAGTCATTCATCTGTCCCCACATCTATTCCTCCATGGAAGTGTGAATTGAATCATTCTTGGTTTTTCTGATGCCAATTAGTTCTGCAAGTTCAAACTTGTAGTAAAACCTTCTCTTTGGAATGTTCTCCACTATTGTGGAAATGTCTCTTAAATTGTTCAGACCTATGACTCATCTTTTCATCCAGATCTTCCCTGAGTGAATTAAAATCTACCTCAGGTAGAAGATTTTCAGTGCCATAAAAATACACATTTTAATTTGTACTTGTTACTATGATAATTTTCTCTCAAGGATCCCTTGTAAGATGCCAGATAAATGTGACAAATTAATTTGATTGTGTTGGGTGTTCTGAATCTTTTGCTCTGCAGCAAAAATGTTTTAGGCTGTTTTCCAAGAATTTGTCTGCCAATATTAAATGGATCAGTCCATTTCACTCAGTTTTGTATATGATGACAATAATGAGGGCACTCATAGAATCATTTTAGTTTACAGGATTTTAGGCTCATTATATATGCTGTTGTATGAAGTTCTATTAATACCATGGAACATTTGTTCTTTTTATGGTGTCTCTTTTTTTCTCACATCCTCAGGTCACAATCAACCACTTTAAGATCATCACTAATACTAACTAATCTTCATCATTACATTTCTTCTCATGTGGTAGATTGTCTTCTAATGAAGTGCTGCTGAGCCTTAACTAAACTTCTGAAATTCAATATATTTTTTTTCCTTTCTTCCCCCTTTCCTTCTCCCCCCCTTTTTTCTCTTTTCCATTTAAATATATACATACCATTTTATCTTTTATTTTGCAATTTCTTTTTTTTATAATTAATTGGATCATAAATGGTCTTAATCCAAACAACCTCTATCAGGGATTCAGCAACTTAGTATAAGTTAGCATGGCTTTATTTATATTTGTGGCATTTTATAAATTATAGTATTACTTTTATTATTTTTTTAGTTATCTATCCTAGCCATTTAGCATTTAGATTATTCATTGTAAAATTCATTGTAATTTTATAAGATGCTTTTGCTTTCAAATAGCTGTTCTCTGTAATTTTACATCAATAATTTTAACTTTATCTTATTTTATTCTATCAATATGACTTTTTATGTTTAGTTCTATTTTATTGTAATTGTTATGTTATTAGTTTTAGGCATATGACCAAAATAAAATTAAATGATTGATTATTTATTCAAAATTCAAAATTCTGTAAAAGCAAAACCTTTGTTTAAAATAATACAATCAAATAAAGTAGATCTAGTGAAAATGAGCCCATACAGTAAAAACCTGGCCTACAGTTGGGCAGAGTACCATGGAGATCCAAAATACAGCTGCCCCGTCTTTATTCATGAGGCATTAAAATTGCATACCTATGAGTTTCATTTATACTTTGGATTTTCACTAGTTTATTGAGGAGCGTTTCTCAGCATGCAAAAGAGATGAGCAAAGGATTTCCAGAAAATGTGGTTTTAAATGCTTTAAAATTTTGTCTAAAGAGCACATGGTGATTCCATAAAGCATTCAATTTTTGTAATAGTTTTTAAAAAATGGCACAGGAAAATTCCATATTTGGTATCTGGCAAATCACACATGTGAATGAAATACAAAAGTTAAGTAAACTCAGACATCAACCTGTTTGACAGATATTCACTTTAAATTGCACTTAAATATTGGTTTGATATTGTCCTTAGGTATTGCTGTTTCTCATTTGCATTCATAGCCTACTGTTTTTCTGAAACATCAAGATGGCTTACTTGGGTATCTTAATTTGATCTTTTTCAGCATCTCTGTCTGATAAGCTGAACTCTTTTGTGATTTATAAGGGGATCCTGTCTTCTGAACCATATTCTGGATTCAGAACTGATGGGTTCTGATTAAGTAGAGTTGAATTAGGAATTGACTAAAAAGCAAAGCTCCTGCGGTCTGTCTGAACGATTCTTAATTTTTTTGTAGGCAATTGCACACATTTGCCTATGTCTTCATATTGTTTGGGCAGAGCCATGTGAGGTGAGTTAGGATAACATCTAACAACATTATTGGAGAATCTTTTGAATGTATAAAACCAAAGGAAATGGATAAAGTGGATTATAATATGATGATAGTTGTCTGGAGTTGGATCTATGCTCCACTTAGCATTTTTAATGTGCCTGGCTCAATTGGGAGGTGGGGAATATCTCTCTGAGGGAAAGTGAACCACTGCCTATTCAAAAAAGATCACCTGAAGAGACCACCTCTCAATCAGCTTCCATCTTGTCTCCAATCTGCTCTTTTAAAGGAAAGTTATTGAGAGGATTTTAGTTAAGGATTCTAGAAGATGATTAAATCTTTTTTAGATGGAATACTAGTCATCAGATAGAAACAGAATTGGTTATTCTGGTGAATGACCTTTTGCCAGAATTGGATGGGGAACGTAGCCTTTCAGCAGTTTCTGATACCATTAACCATATTATCCTTCTGAACTATGTGTGAGGGCTCGTGACAATGTTCTTTAGCGGTTTGGCTCTTACTTAAATGGGTGGACAATCAAATCCATGGCTACCCCAAAATCTTTAATAACTGACTGGACAAATTGTGACCCATTGGGTGTTCCTTTCAGAGATTTCCTTTTATGATAATTTTATGTCATAAAATGTTTTATGATAATTTTATGTCATAAAATGTTTTGTAAAATTTTTCAATTTTCAATTCCACAAGAGCCAGGGATCCTGAATTTTGAACACATTCTGTAAGTTAGCCCAATAGAGATACTTTGCTTCAAAAGGTGTTGCCCTATGAAGCACCATTTTGCCCAGTTAGTTATGGGAATTAGAGTTATGGGAATTAAGAGTTTTAGTAGCAGATAGATAGATAGATAGATAGATAGATAGATAGATAGATAGATAGATAGATAGATAGGTAGGTAGGTAGGTAGGTAGGTAGGTAGGTAGGTAGGTAGGTAGGTAGAGAGAGAGAGAGAGAGAGAGAGAGACAGACAGACAGACAGACAGACAGACAGACAGACAGACAGATGATAGGATATTAGAAGGTGATTTCAGTGGCACTGACTTTTCAGCATTTCACAATCTACTCACCACAAGGAACAGTGGGGTCTACTTAGTTAAAGTTTTACTCTGTGTCATTTTTTTTATGTATCATTCTGTCTCCTCTTTGACATTGCTAGTCTCAGATCATTTCCTTCTGCTTATGCTCCCAGGCCTGCATACACAGAGCACTTGGTCTTAGCTCTCCTTTTTAAGGACATGGTTGGCTTTGCCTATCTCAATCCCCATCATGTCTTTCCTTAAATACATTTCTTTTCTGATAGAGTTATAAAGCTTACTTCATTGATCATTGTCCGGGTTAGATTCCTATTCTCAGAAACCTTATACACATATGGAAACTTTTTCATTTCCATGCAAAGCTCTACCATGGAGTTTCCAATGATGTGAGTGAGCAGAGTGAGGGAATAGGGTGATCATCATCAGCCCATGTCTTACATACAAGGGATTAGAGGAATTTGCTCTTCTGTCACACAATGACAAAATATAACACAGTACAGTTGCAACAATAATCACTCACCACATATTTCACAACAATGACCAGTAGGCTTTATTGCGTCTTTGCACGTAACCTTTGGACATTCATTCCTGGAATTTTGGAGCAAGGCAGCACAGATTCTCTCATGGCTCTTTAATTAAAAAAATATCATTGAAAAGAAACTACATAATTGACTTCTGGTAATTCCAACATAGCCTATCAAGAGGTTTCATAAGAAAAATTATTACCACATTGTCACAGTTAATCCATTTGTAAAGAATGAAAACTGGGTTTTGAATCAAGTTAACTTCCCTTCCTCTTTTGTCCCTTTCAGAGATGGAACCTCACACCAGAAACTATAGGAAACCATTTAAATCATAGGCATAATCCGTAACAGAGATCAATACTTTGAACAGAAGTACTGCAATGCATGATCTAGTATGTTCTAAAACAGGGCTTTTCAGACCACGGTATGCGTAGCACTGATGGCACTTCAGCACCTGGCAGGTAGTATGCGTACAACGGGTTGAAAAGCACTGTTAAAAAAAGTGTAAAAGTGGATGTTCTGAAGAGGCAGCAGCGCCAGAGAGGCTTGGGGGATAGTTAGCTGGAGCTGTGGTGTTACCGGGGCTCTGCTAAGAGCTCAGGATCTGCACCCATGGCTATAGCTGATTGGTGCTTCCGCACATAATCTTCAGGCGGAGATTCAGCTGGAGTTGCGGTGTGGCCGGTGCTCTGCTGAGAGCCCAGGATCAGTGCACACAGCTCCAGCAGATCAGCGCTTCCAGCACACCTGGAAGAGGAAAGGAGGAGGAGGGGGGAGAGAAGAGAGGATATAAAAGGAGGAGGGGGAGAAGGAGAGGATATAAAAGGAGGAGGAGGGGAGAGAGAGAAGAGGATATAAAAGGAGGAGTAAAACCGGTCCTTTTTTCATTTTTTTTAACGGTTTGTAACATTTTATTAGATTGTAGAATAAAATACAAAAATACAAAAGCACATAGTGGGACACAGTGGGGAGGAAAAAGGGAAAGAAAAGTGAGGGGGAGAAGGGAAAAAGAAAAGAAAAGGTATTGACTTCCAACTTCCTCTATTGCAGTAGAATGAAGCATTAACATCGAACCTCAACTTTTTACTTTATCATAATAGTATAAACTAGCCATTTCTATAACAACAAATCAATCTAATCAGCAAAACCCAAAATCCCCCCCCTTTTTTTTTTCTAGTCATCTTGCTAAGCACTGATGGTACTCGAATATTGTCATGTCCTAAAAGTGTTACAATCTGTGAAAAGGTTGAAAAGCCCTGTTCTAAAATATACACACATACACACATTGTTGGCATGCTGTTGTCTCTTCAGGAAGGCTTAAAGAGGAATACTTGATCAAGTGTTCAGGGTTTAGGCTACTACACTTCTGTAGACATGAATGCCATTGCCCAGTTTCCTTTCTTAGTTTACAGGATCAACAGTTCTTTCTGCCTGAATGGATGCTTATGACTCAGTCAATCCACTGAATTAGTTCAGCCATATAGGGTTTTAAATAGGTCATTCCATTTCCTTCAATCCTTTCATTGGTAGTAGTCTCTTAATAGCAGAAACTAGAACAGAGAGAGCCTATCTGTGGCTCTAATGTTGCCCATGGCTTCATTTTAATCTGTGGCTCTAATGCTGCCCATGGCCCTCTGTCAGAAATTCCTTCTGATTCATAGGAACAGAAATACACCATTTCTTTGGAAGGGAAAGAAAGAAAAACACTTTAGCCCTCACTGACCTGCAGTGACATGCACTGATATATCTCCTAGGGCAGGGGTAGGCAACCTTGGCTCTTTCATGACTCGTGGACTTCAACTCCCAGAATTCCTGAGCCTAGGGGATGTGACCTGGGCAGAAAACAAAATTCCCCATCCTGATACCAAGTCTGAACACAAGGACTTACTGCTGAGTTTCCACATTCGCAGCCAGATTTGTATGGACATCTAGTATGTGATAACCGGAGTGTCCCTTGCCCATGGAATTGAAGTTTTGCAGAAGAGCTCTGCATGTATTCTGTCAGGGCACTGTCACTGGTGAAGTTCTGATTCCAATTCAGGGAAGGAAGGACAACACAAAATCAGCAAATCATTTCCTTCTATAGCAAATCACCATCAAAGTAGTTTAATTAAACCTCCTCCCCTCAAGATATTAACTGCATTGCAACCGAGGACGAATGTTTTGGGGAGAGGGAGTGAATGCAGTGAGTAGGACAACCAATCGCAAAGAAGGTGGACACCTGTCATACATACGTATGAGAGCTGTGATTTTTCCATTTTTTTCCTGTGTTTGTTTTTTGAATGAGCAGATGGGTTTGCCTTTGTTTTCCTAAATTGTTTGAATTATACTAAAAAATTGTGTACTTTTGGTGTCAGTATTGTAGGAATTCAGATTGCTAGGTTTCACGGATCTCACCATCCATGTTTGGAGTGGATTCCAGAAATATTTCTCTCTCTCTCTCTCTCTCTCTCTCTCTCTCTCTCTCTCTCTCTCTCTCTCTCTCTCTCTCTCTCTCTCTCTCTCTCTCTCTCTCTCTCTCTCTCTCACACACACACACACACACACACACACACACACTAACCTAGGAAATACACAGGGATATGTTACTCTAGACAGACAATTGACTACTATTAAAGCAGCTTGGTGCCCTCTGGATGTATAGGAAATCAATACCCATAATAGCCATCCAACACAACCATAGAACGATGGAAGGTATAAAGCTGGGAAGATTATATTAATGCTTCAGACTGGAAGTACCTTTCCACATTTTCTATCAGACGTTTCCCCCCTCCCTTTCTTCTTGCTACTTCAGCTTCTTTTGGCAGTGTAACAAAAACTTAAATCTAAGAGTTTATAAACTCTTAAATTATTTTTTAATATGTTTCCTATGCTGCCCATCTCTGTTTTGCAAGCCAACTTCAGCTATTTCAGTCCAGATTGCAGAAACTCTGCAATGGGACTGGGCTTGTGTGCTCAGTTCATACTATGTCACAGCAAGACCTGATTGGTCATTCCCCTGCCTTTGGCTCCTCCCATTCCTGTAGGGAAGGCAAGGTTCATTGAATGTCCACTGTGTAGGTAGGTCTCGTCCTTTTTCTCTTGAGGATTGTTCCCTCCTCACTCATTCCTGTGCTTTTTCTTCCTTTCGCAGGTATTTGCACACATGGAAGCCTTCACTATCACTTCCCTTCATAGATTATCACTTTTGACCCTAACACAGACCCCTTTCCTTTTGTTTTCTCCTTTTGGTAATATTATCACAGCTCTGATGTTATGACACAAGCAATAGGGAACGGGCTGTCCTTTCAATTCTACCTTCCTGTTTACGTCCACGGGAACTCAAGCAAGCAAGAACTGGGGGTTCACTGAAGCAAAGTAGCAATGAACCTGTGTTTCAACATAAAGATGTTTTAAAAATAAAGAGAAAGGCAGGGAAGTTGTGCAGTGGTCTGGAACTGGGAGACCAAGGGGAGCATGCCTCAATCTGACTGGGCAGAAGTGGAAAGTGTCCTGATTGGCAGATGTAAAGGCTGAATGGAGATGAGTTTCTAAAGCTGAGGAATGTCCATTAATTTAAAAGGCTGTTGTTGGATCAAATGCAAATTTATAGAAAGGGTAGCACCTGCAACCCAGCAGAGAACACCCAGCATGTTATTTATTTATTTATTAGATTTTGTTTTAATCCCATCTTTATTACAGCCAACATATTACTGGCTGCACTAGGCAGTAACCAGCTGTTGGAAGCAAGGAGGTGTATCAGGCACTGCAGCCAATCAGATGTGGGTCTTCAATTAGTATGAAACAAAGTGCTGGAGACCACACCATTGAAGGGCTTAAGTGGTCTGGTTGGAAACAGTATCTTTTGAATCAAAACTGGAAAACACATGTGTGCAGTGTATTTGCAACATCATCCTCCATTCTTACATTTCGGAAATAGTGAGTGGCATGTCCTGGCAATGGGCCAAGTATAAAGTGCAGATCTGCCCTGCATCGATGCATCTTTTACTACTGCTCTTTAAATGAGTCTAGATCCTGTAAACATTTTAGCAATTGTATAATAGATGCGGTGATCTTTCTTCCTACGTCTGCTTACTGGGCCAATATCTTTATATTTATATTTTGAAATACAAATTCTGAATGCCTTGCAGGACTGTGTGCTGTGCAACGATCTGATCTGATTCTTTAGATATGACATCCCTCCTTTTTTATTGCACACATACACACACATTGTGTTTTTCTCATCTGGAATGAATGCTCTTGCTCTAAGGCAGAGGTATCAAACTGACGGCCCGTGGAGGCTGCGCCCACCCCAGCTCCGGCAATGTGAAAAAGGTCACGCTATGTCGCGGCACATCACGTGACACGGTGAGTTTGACACCTGTGCTCTAAGGGAATGTGTATGTGTTGAATTGACTGAGTTAATAAAGTGGGGCTAAATATTTGAAAGTAATTCAGTTTATTTTCCATGGCATTCAATATAAATTTGGAAAAAGTTGATATTACTAGTTGTGAGCTTTCCTGGAAAAAAAAGGAGACACAGTGTAAGGCAATGAAATAGCAGCATCTATTTTACCTGCCCCATGACTGAAATGCTCTTAAGCTGTATCGCTTGCTCAGAGTTGATGTTCACTCGGAAGGAGGTTTCGGGCTGAAAAATGACATCATCATACTGGCATGGAACCCGGTCTTCATCAAGAAGGAAAATGTATTTGCCCAGATCTAAGTTTTCCAAAGAGATTGCAGCATGCCACATCGCAGGATCATACCATTCATAATTGTCTGTACTTTTAAATGTGATTTCTGAAGCTAATAATGAAAATGAGAGAGAGGGGGGGGGGACAATAGATGAAGTCCATTTGTCTTCACTGATTTTTAAAAATTGCTCATAAACCTGCAGAATGAACTCTGAGATTATTTTTTTAAAGTCTAAGAACATTTTACTTTCCTGGGCCAATTTATTATGCGTAAGGCAAGAGGAATGAGGGTTCTGAGAAAGTTGCCTTTACCAAAAATTGAACTTCTCCATGTTATGCAGAACTAACATTTTTCTTGCAATATGTGGCTTCTATCATACAGATGGATGGGGCAGTGGTGTCCATAGGTGTGTATGTGTGTCAAAATCAACAAGTTGTTGGACAAGCCATCATTCTAAAGGGAGAGGGCTTACAACATCTATCTATCTATCTATCTATCTATCTATCTATCTATCTATCTATCATCTATTATCTTCCCAATTTTGGCTTCCCTGGCAGATACCACTGGACAAGGATACGATTTTTATTTATTTTATTTTTACAAATCAGCCCCATAACCCAGCTGTTCCCCCAGACTTATTTATCATACAAATATGATCACTATTTATATATGATAAATATCTAAATATTTACCATGTTTATATATAACATGATATCAAATATATCTATAACTTCCCTCACAATATAATCACTTGTTTATATATAAAACAAATACAATGGAAGATAGAAGTGGAAGAATGGGTTGTGATAATGATACCATCCTTGTCCAACCTGCCTTCAATCACTTTATGAGAAGCACATTTCCCAGCATTTTGAGTTTCTTGGCCATTGCCCAATCTTTGTGATGGAATATATCCAACCTGGATACCAGATTGGGAAAAGTTGAGCTATAGCTTTGAACAGGATGCTGCTTCATGTTCAGTTGTTGGATTACTGCATTAATTTTTTTAGAGCAAGCAACCCCTGCTGGTGACAAAAGTTTAGAGTCACCATACTGTATTATGGCAATATTTGGTTTATTGTCTCAGACAGTTTAATAGAACACTACCTAGAACTTAAATGGAGCTGTTGGAGAGAATTTCCCATAAATACAATATGTGAATAGGCCTGTGGGAAGCTAGGATGACAGTAAGCATGACAATTTTATTAGTAATGTATTAACCATTTTTTCCACAGCCCTCACTTTTTTACAAACATGCCAACTATAACTGAGTATCATAATTCCTCTGCTATGGAATTATAGTACATGAGGGCTATTATACACAGTGCATTACTGAAATTCATATTTAATTCATTAACAACTTTCTATTTAATATTAATAAAGCTGCCATGCATCTATGCATAAACCAGTATACTCACAAGAACCCAAAGTCCTTGCTATGGCACTTAATATTGCCGAACTGAATGGGACCTGGGATTTTCTTTTACAGCTAAAGCTTCCACATCTTCTTCTTTCAGAGGAATATCAACTACGGTATATAGATTGCAAGCAATTGACTTGTCAATTTACTTAACAAAGGGACTCGTTCTCTGTGATATCTTTTTCTATGCGCCACATCTCACCCCAAATTCCTCATTGATTAGAATTAGTTGAATCCCATATTCAGTCACCATGTCCTTCTACTCAAAAGTCAAATATACTGTTTTAATTTTGCTTGGGCAAAACATGATGCAAGCCCTTTTACAACTAATTTGCAACTTCGTTGGATCAGATGTTGCTTCCTCATTGTTTTTTCAACCTTGTCAACTTTAAGATGTGAGACCTACCTAAAATCACTGAAGAAACAGCCAGAACTATGTTGAATGTAAGAGGATTATGGTATGCTTAAATCCACTGCAATCAATTTGGTTAGATGTATACAATTTAATGTGCAAGCTCTGGGTGCAAGAACCCACAAAGGCCATTAACTTTATTATTCAACAATCCCAAAAGATTCCGAGATTTGGCACCAAATCAAAACCAATATATTTCTTTAAAGAAAAGCCTTGAAGCTTAAAAATGCAGATTTCAATATCACCAGTAGAAATAAAGTAATTCAATAAGCTGGTGTATCCTCTATGTCAGGGCTTTTCAACCTTTTCACCATTGTACCACTTTTAGGATATGGCAACATCCGAGTACCACCAGTCGCCTGGCTGACCGGCCGTACTCAGCGAGTGGTCCTCAATGGAACCACATCTACATGGAGGGAAGTGTGTAGTGGGGTGCCCCAAGGCTCTGTTCTGGGCCCAGTGCTCTTCAACATCTTCATCAACGATTTGGATGAGGGGATAGATGGGGAACTCATCAAATTTGCAGACGACACCAAGCTGGCAGGAATAGCCAACAC
>NW_015386694.1:179802-194668 GCF_001527695.2 Protobothrops mucrosquamatus
ACCCGGCGGCGCTCTTCCTCCTGTCCGAGGTTTTCATTGTTGTGAGCATTTCTGTTGAGGATTGGCAGCGGGGGTGGGGTGTTTGTTTTTTATTCCCCCCGTCAGGTTTTGGTCATTTCACATGACCCTGGGACACTGTGACCGTCATAAATATGAATCAATTGCCAAGCATCTGAATGTAAATCACAAGACCCTGGAGAGGCTGCAACTTTCCAGCTGATCGGCGCTTCTTCTGGGCTCAGCAGAAGTGCCAGGATCAGCGCCGAGCTCCAGCTAGAGCCTGGTGCTGATCCTGGCACTTCAGCTGAGCCCTGACAGCCCTGCAGCTCCAACCATCTCTCGCTCAGGCTTGTGCAGTGCTGCCACCAGTTCAACTCATTCCCCTCCCCCGTTACCACTTTTCTAGGATGGTTGCGTACCACCTGCCAGGTGCAATGTACCACAGGTGGTACCCGTACCACTGGTTGAAAAGCCCTGCTCTGTGTGAGTTGCCCTATAGCAAATGCAGTGTTAGCAAGAACAAAGTACACCTCTTTATCCATAACACCTCCCAACAGAAAAGGTCTGAAAACATATACATGGCCGGTGTTGGTAATTTCCTTCATCTTCCTCCCAATATGGAAAAGGAAAGCTCCAATGATAATTCCAAAAACTTTGGAGAGCTCCAGGGGAAAGTTTATTATAACTGGAAAAATGACTCAAATGAACAGCGGCACAACTGAGGAATAATCTCATAGTGCTTATATTTTGCATGACTAATTAATAGTTGGCTGAGCCCAATACCTGTCTCACATCCTGGACTGTAATTGCCATCGAAAGCTGCAAATCCAGCACTGGGGGCCATAATGAATTCTCCGTTCAGTGGAAGGTACTAAGCAGCAAAACAGAATAAACAAAAGACATAAATTTTGCAATTTCTCTCTGGGCTGAACTGCTGAAGACCAGCTAATGCCCATAATGTACCATTAACTACAATCTTCCCCACTTTGTATTATTTAGAAGCACTATCCAAACATCGTCAGTAATGGCAATATTGATTCATTTATTATTTATACAATATTTCCATTTGAAATTAAAGGAGACAGTCCTAATTATTCTGACAACCACTATTTTGATATAAGGGAAGGTGACTTTTTTCTCTTAGGCTGCACAATTCAGAGTGACCTGGGGAATGTGGATAACTGAAATATAATATAACATTCAGAGAATTCTTAAACTGAAAGTTGCAGAGTTCCCCTTGAAACTTTCTATCATTGCCCATAATTCATTTTAATAAGAAAGGAAATGCTGTAAAATCCAAAGGTCTACTCAGATACAGGATGCCATTCTTCAGGGTGGGAGAGAAGCAAAGACAAATTAACTATAATTACAAGGGCTCTTTCATTTCAAATGGAAATACGATTAAAAAAAAAACAAAACAGTACATTATCTACAAGCCAAAGCAAGTCTCAAAATTGTGAAAAAAGAACAGATGTGCTTTTTTTTTTAATTTGATGATCTACCTAAGGACAACCCAGAGATTACAGATGGCCCTCAGATATTTAAGATGCTACAACCCTACTTCCAAATCCACTGGAAAGATCTGCTAGCTTTTGAAGCAAGGAGATGGCATGTGAAGAGCATCTTCTGCAAGTGCCCTCTTCCTTAGCACAACTGTGGTAGCCATGCTAGCTTACCATTAACAGGAATAAAAATGTTCAGGAGGATGTGACTGTCAGTGGCTCCCCACTCACAATGTCAGTGCAGTGAGCTCTAATGTTGGAGGCACTTGGCCTTTATTTTGTTCTTCCCAATGGTAGGGCAGGAAGGTGCGATGGCTCAGCAGTTAAAGACATTGAGCTTGTTAGCTGGAAAGCTGAAAGCCCAGATTTGAGATGCCGTGCAATGTTCCTGCCCCAGCTCCTGCCTGCCTAACCATTTGAAAGCATGCAAATGTGACTAGATTAATAGGTATCATTTCAGTGGGAAGGTAACAGCGTTCTGTGAGCCTTGGCATATAGCCATACTGGCCACATGACCACAGAAAATGTCTTTGGACAACGCTGGCTTCCTTGACCAAGGAACAGAGATGAGCCCTAGAGTTGAAGACAACTGGACAGGGAAACCTTTACCTTTAATGGTAGGAATGGCCCCACGTCTCCTGGCTTACAATGCTCTAAAAAGGTTGCATGACTTGACTTATCAAGCCCACACCAAGAGCTGATTTTTCTCTGCACTTTTCTCCTTCTGTCGCTTTATCCAATCTTCTCTTCTTTTCCAAGCCAACAGATGGAATGCAACCAATACTCAGTCTCAATTGCAAATGGAGAAAATGTAGAACAAGCCACTGAAGGATGGCAGCACAGCCTGGAGAACTGAAGATCAGGTGGATCTGGGTTCCTAATAATCAAAGGGCTGTGAAATAATTACGTCTAAGAATTTTTTTTGATAATCTGTCCTTCCTTCCCTAAGCATTTCAAAATGTATTCATATTCAAAATGCTGTTTTTAGTGCCTATGGAAAGTTAAATTCTCTGGGAGAAGGCCATTTACTGCATAGCCATTTAGCTACTTCATAAATCATAAAAAATGCATAATGCATCACACCAACTGCAAGAAACGTGAGCACCAGTGTTAACAAACAGCAGCAACTAATATCAATATTTCTTTCCAAACCCCAATTAAAGATCTTCCTTCGTTTACTAAATAAAAGGGGGGAGGAGCCATCTTAACCCTAAAGGGGACAGAATATCATTGGGTTGAAGCATTTCAGCACTTCCAGATGAGTACAGGTAGTCCTCGACTTACAACAGTTCATTTAGTGACCGTATGACGTTACAACGGCACTGAAAAAAGTGACTTATGATCATTTTTCACACTTACGACCATTGCAGCATTCCCACGGTCATGTGATTTACATTCGGATGCTTGACAGCTGGTTCACATTTATGACGGTTGCAGTGGCCCGGGGTCATGTGATCAACTCTTGTGACCTTCTGACAAGCAAAGTCAATGGGAAAGCCAGATTCACTTAACAACGGTGTTACTAATTTAACGGCTGCAGTGATTCACTTAACAAATGTGGCAAGAAAAATTGTACAATGCAGCAAAACTCACTTAACAAATTTCTCACTTAGCAACATAAATTTTGGGCTCAATTGTGGTCATAAGTCAAGGACTACTTGTAGATGTTCCACCTCCAGTCTTCTTGGATCCATTTTCAAAGGAAACTGAAACTGATCATGCTTTATTTTTGCTTATTTCTAAATTAGGCCAGCCTCTTGTCTTGGGGGCAAAAAAGAATAGTAGGAAGAAGTGATGAGAAGAACAGCAAGATAAAAAGTTACCAGCTTTTGGGCAATTTCAAGAGGTCCCACTAGCTCCTCTGCCTCAGGGATTTTTTCCCTACTCCCATATCTCTAATATCTAAGCTATTTTGTGGATTTCCAGGTGTTTTAAGGACAAAAGCATATTGCTATGACACCACTTTAACCTAGACAGAAGTTTGAGCATCTTTCCCTCCTGTCTATTCAGTGCCTTGAAATGACAACTTTTCATTCAAAAAAATAACTGAGATACCCTGGAGTTGTTTCTTATGGCAGGTTCCCAGTTATGACATCAACCAGTCACCAAAGGTCTTGGCTTATGGCCAAAGTGAGTCTCCATCTGGAAATGTCTCTTCATGTCTCCATCCCACATGAACATTTTTAGCATCTCTGGAAGGCAACATTTTAAGTAGTTGACCAACTTTTCAGATATGCCTCTGTCTCTGATAAGCTCAGAGCAGCATACATGGGGGAAGGGGGGGTAGCAGCAATAATTTCTTCCTCACAAATAATGCTAAGGGTATTTGTGGGGCTCATCTCTAGGTTTACCCACGTTCAAAAGCCAATTCTTTTAGTCACTGTTACACAGCTGTCAGAGATGGGAAGTACGAAGTGTTCTTAAGGTGGAACGATTCTATTAGATGTCATCTGTTATGCTGTCGTTTTGATTTCATTCCTCTCAGCCGAAACCATTTTCATTTTGTTCTGCCTGCATCGTGCCAGCATTGTCCTGCTCGCATGTCACCGACTGCATCATCAGAGCATGCTGTTCTGCAGTGCTGGAACCACTTGGGAGTGCTGCAAAAAGGCTTGTTCGCAATCAAGCCTGCACGGTGTTGCTGATTGGAGGTAACGTTCGATGCTGAATTTCTTCTCCTGCCATAAACTGAGGCTGAGTGCTTTATAGCTACCCTAGCACTGATTGATGTTCTCTGAGATGTATACAGCTTTTTAATATAGAAGTTTCCTGCAAGGCTCTTTACATTAATGCATACCTCTGAGATTAAAACTGGAAATAGGAGAGAGTGGAAAGAGAGGCAGATTCTAACATTTTCCAGTTATTACTTTCCATCTGTTCGGGTCTCTTCTTTTCTTTTAGTGTGTTTGCCCATTCTTACCAGGAGGTGGCAGCAGATTGTCAGACCTGTCTATATAGCTTACATGGAATAAAACACTATTTCTGTTTTCAGTTGGGGTGAAATGAGGAAGACGAAAGGGAATCTAAGGATAAGAGGTTTGCCAGTAATTGCTGGCTACTGAATCCATGCTCAGGGAAAAAAACAAAACAAAAAAACTAAAACCAAAGCAAACATATACCTGACCTTTTCATACAAAGAGAAAATTGGACCTGACTGATCTGTCTTCACATTTGAGGAGGCTGTCAAGTTGTTTCAGAGAAAAGACCAAACTGGATCCCGCACAGAATGTGTTTGCTAAGAGAACAGTCTATCCCAGCAGCAAGCTGATACAGCATTCTTTGAAGGATGAATAAAATTGGGGGTTGGATTTTGATTGGCTGTTTCAGGAATAGAAGACCTTTTCCATTCATGGAAGAAAGCATTCGGTGAAGACTCCCCACTGAGAAAAGAGCAGAGAGGTCACCTCTCATGATGCTCCAGATGCTTTTGCAATCCTCCAAAATAGCTTTTCTGGAGGCACATTTTTCTATTCTTATTTGAATGTTTAATGAATAGTAGCATTACTGCTGCATTAACCAAAGTTGCATTGCAGTTATCTTATTGGCAACAAGACATATTTTAGTCATAGTACTTGAGAAAAGTATTATAAACACCATTTTAAGACAATGGTGATCTGCTGCTCATTATATCAAGCATACTTCAGACAGGTTCACAAATTGCACTAAGCCATAATATGATTAGTCCAGTTTTATTCTAGTGTATTGTACAAAATCTGCCAACGGTGATTTACTGAATAACAGTGTTATATAACCTGTTGTTGTTTTTTACATATGCAAACCTAGGTAAGGAGGGAGCTAGAAAAAAAACCTTAAAAACCAGTTAATTTGGCACTGGTCTAACTACAACTGCATATCTTTTATTATATGCCGTGCAAAAACACATGGACAATTCTCTGGCTGATTTTCACTCCCAGGTTTCTGACTAGCACATTGTTAGTTTGTAGCCTAACAAGATTTTTTTTAAAAAATTACTATTTTTCTTTTCCTGAGCTTCTTTCTTATAGCTCTTAAACTTTAATTAGTTTACTGATGCATCAAGCATTGGAAAAGTAGGTAGCTTTCAAAAATAGTAAAAAGGTTTCTAGTGGCTTTTGAACTGAGGAAGTGTTATAATTATTATGTAACTGAGAAAGGCCCCAGAAGTGCATCAGAACTTATTGAGGCAGAGCAGGGAATATGAAGTGAGAAAATGCTTATCAAAGTGTGGGAGGGGGGGACGAGATATCTAGTAGAAAGTAAAGTCTATCTGACAAATGAGATAGCAATTCTTGAGCCAGCACAAGCTAGAAAATATGCTTTTTACTTTGGAAAAAGGGAAATAAGGGCAGAGGTCACATTCTGGATGGGAAATAGAAGCCAATGTTCATTCTTACCTTCCAGAAATGGTTGGAGGACCATATTTGCTACAGAACAACTTGGAAATGTGAATATGCTCTAAATATTGGTCTAAATATTCAAGAGAATGTTATAATAATTAGTACTTAACCCCTAAACTATATTGGATGTTTCTGTTGCTTGTTCCAAAACACTGTGGAATGGTAGCAGCCTTGGTTTTCAGATTTTCAAACTATAAGGAAATTGACCTATTTGCTTAGAACTCTTGATATATTGCAAAAGTTTGGGGAGATTTATGTTGAGTGGACAAAATTCATGCCAGGTATTGACCAGATACATTGATATTCATCTTTGCCATGGCTTGAAAATAATTACTGGCTTCTTATTTAAAATAAGAATAATCATTCTTCCAAAATACCGCTTAGTTACCAATAAATGGAAGGCACTGAATACTATCAAGAGTGTCGTCTCTTCTCCAATCACTGATCACTGTCCTCCATGAATTTTTTGCCCAGGGATTAAGCTACCTGCTCCTTCTAAAAGGGCCTTATCTAGGGAATTTATGATTTGTTTGTTTGTTTGATTGGGGAACAGGTAAAATACTGGACTTGTTTTTACATATTTTCATTAGTGAAATGATGAAATGGTCTATCTTTTACTTTTTTACTTTTTAACCAGATGAAATTGTTCTACAAGTATTTCTTTCCAACTCAAGTGATAAAAGAACTTTGTGACATGGTCTGATTTTTTTGTATCCTAAATTCAGGTTTGTTTTCTTTCAAATAAATATGGTACTGTACATCCAAATCAGGAGGTATCCTCATGTGATATTGTGACTCTTGATAGTTCTAAATACTGCCTTTTTTGACAAATTTAATACTTGGGCTGAATCACATCAGCCTTATTTATCAGAATAAATAAGCCATATTTATCAGAAACTGCTGACACTTCAAAACTGTTTGTTTGAGATGTTCATGAATAAGATTGACAAGAGTGTTGAGATAAATTATTAGCTTAAAAGAATACAATCTACACAGTTATAAATATAAAAACTACTTAACAAGCCTATGCACATGTCAGGCTACAAATATTGCCTTTCTGCATTAAAAAGGCATTCAAAAATAAAATGCAATTTGACTTCCGTTCTTATTTATGTAATTGAACATTTCCTACCCTATAGTTCAGATTTAATCTGGAAATATCTTCCTTCAGTCCTTCATCCCAAGGCATTAACAAGTCTGATAAGCTTGTTTATCAACCCTACTATAAAACTAAGTTCTGCAAAAATCATGGCTGATTCTAGTCCTCAACAGCTAATGGTTTCTCCTGGATTTGGATTTAGTCCGTATTATTTCTTTTTTTCATAATCTTTATTAAAAATTTAATTATGATAGTAAAAGGAAATACAAACTAAAGTCAGAAAAAGAAGAAATAGAAAGAATAAAAAAGTGCAAAGAAAAAAGAGAAAAAAGCAAAAGATAGTAAGAAATATATGTGAAGTGACTTCCAATCTTCATCATAATAAATAAAAACAAATTTGATAACTCTTTATCCCCTACAAGGGTACAAAGAAATATATTTTTCTTCCCATAACTCATCCCTTATTTATATGCAAATTCATAAATCAACATTTCAGTCCTTACGGCAAGAAAAAGTCCATAAACGGTCACCTGAACTTTATAAAAACATGTTTTAATCTGGGTTTGTTCTGGTAGTGTAGTGCTTTGTTCTACATATTGTTTCTAGAGACTTTTTTTAGCCAAAGCAATTTAAGAATATTGTAATAAGTCACACAATCTAGCTACTGTAGAGTAAGGTGGATTTGCTAAATCCGCTGAATTGTTCCAATTTAGAGAATACAGCTGAGGCCTGCTACTATCTAAGCTGGGGCAGTGGTCCTTTAGTGTAAAGTAGATATATTTTTCTCCAAATTTCATTCCATGTGATAAGATTTCCACAGCTTTACTTTCTCTTTCAGGCATAGGAAAATTCACAGTTAATGTTTGTGTATGGTAGGGGGAAAGAGATGAGTGATGTAGCGGTTGCCTGGATCACTTTTCTCATACATCCATTTTTCAGCACGCTGATTGATGTATGTTACCACAGCTATACTTTTGATGTTCTCCTCTCCAGAAGTCTTAAAATATGCTGAGCTGTCAGCATCTCTCTGTTTTCTCTCCTTAGCTGCCTTATAAAACTCTGTTTAGGGCAGGTTGACATTGATCCAACATTGCAGAAAATTCTGCCTCCTTGAGATTTATACCAAGAGCTCCAGGGAGCAAAGCCAAAGAGAGAGTTTGGTTTTCTGGTGCCTTATTCAATAGGAAGTAGTTCAGAAGATAAGATAAGATGAGATGAGATGAGATGAGATGAGATGAGATGAGATGAGATGAGATGAGATGAGATGAGATGAGATGAGATGAGATGAGATGAGATAAGATAAGATAAGATAAGATAAGATAACCTTTATTGTCATTTTTATACTGTGGGCACGATGGCACACATCAAAAATGAAATTTAGTTGCCTGCTCTCAAAGTGAAACACGTACATGACACATCCCCTTTCTCTGGGCATACTATGGGAAACCTGCCCTTATACATAATAATGCTGCCAAAAGGGAGATGGGATAGAATTTTTTATTAAGAAGGTCTCCAATTTGCACTGTGAAATGACAATGACTAAGGCCATCATGAGACTGTCTTTCCTTTTCTCTGCTTCTTACTGAATTCCCAATTGTGTTAACAAATAATCAGTTTAACACTGGTTTTTGGAATTGGTTGGGTTTTGTAAAGTATTTCAAACCATAAAGTAGGCATGTATAAACTGAGGCCCAAAGATACTTCCAGCCTTAGGAGAGGCCAGTATTGAAAGTCTCAGTAGACTTCCAAAAGTTGTTAGCAAAAACAATACTAAACTACAATTATTAAAGTTAAGACTGGAAAGTAGTCATTTAAATTACATTTGATTTTAATCAAATTGCAGTGTAATTAAAATTATTTTTTTTTCTCTTGACCTGCTTGGGGGTCACATAATAATAATAATAATAATAATAATAATAATAATAATAATAATAATAATAATAATAATAATAATAAAGTTGGAAGGGGCCTTGGAGGTCATCGAGTCCAACCCCCTGCTCAGGCAGGAAACCCTATACCATTTCGGACAAATGGCTGTCCAGTCTCTTCTTAAAAACTTCCAGTGTTGGAGCATTCACCGCTTCTGGAGGCAGGTTGTTCCATTGGTTAATTGTTCTTGACATCAATCAATCTGAAAAAGCTTATAAAGACTTACTGTGTATCTGTAAATCATTGTAGGTTGAACAAGATTCATGAAGCAAAACCATGTTATGGTTCAGTGCAGGTCTTTGAATCAATAACGTAATGTATTGTCCAGCCTTCCCCTTTTTCTCCTCTCTTCGCAATCCTTTGTTCTTTATCTCTCTCTTCTTTTTTTGCCCAGGTACCATTACCAGGGACTGGCAATCTTCACTCTGGGTTTGAATTAATCACTTGCAATACTTTTGAAATTAGATAAGAACTGCATGAAATTAGCCAAAGGATATGTGTGTTACAAGACCTGCAGATGCTGTGCCATTAATCTAAAGAAATACTTATTCTGGTTTTCAAAATGGCAAGATTGGAAGGGTAATGCTTACAATAATGTTCAAGCATGGAATATTTTTCATTTGGAAGAGGAAATGAGTTAAGCATTTTAGCACCGCTTGTTATGTTCTCTTTATTCTTCAGTGGAATATTCCAGATTTTATTTATTTATAAAATTTATATAGCTGCCCATCTCATACAAGGTGATTTTGGTAGCACACAATAAAACCAAAAATTAGAATATAAAAAACAGTTAAAATAATTACATAATTAACATAAGTAAAAACAAGACTATGAGAGGGTTAAATTAAGTTTAAGAGGTTCAACCAATGTGTGGATTCACTACTCGCAAGGGATCTCCAGGCCTGATAAAAAAAATCATGTTTTGAGGATTTTCCAAAATGCCACAAGGGTTGGGTTAACTTCACCTCAGGGGGGGATGATGTTCCCGAAAGTAGGTGCCACAGTAGAAAAGGCACATCTCCTGGGTCCCATCAGAAGAAACTCATTAGTAGATGGGACCCACAACATGTCTTTTCTGCTGAAACTGATGGGTCTGATAAACGTAATCAGGGAGAGGTGGTCCCGCAAATAACATGGCCCTCTTTAAAAGTCAAAATCAGCCCACTGAATTGTATCCAGAAGCAAACTGGCAAGCCAATGCAGCTCACAGAGCAGAGATGTAATGTGTGTCCTTCTTGTAATATGCATAACTGTTCACACCACTGCATTTTGCACCAGGAAAAACTTCTAGATATTGTTCAAGGGCAGCTTTATGTGCAAGGTGTTAGAGTAGTACATTCAGGAGATGACCAAGGCATGAGAAACTGAGCAAAATCTCATGGATCCAGAAACAGGCACAACCTGTACACAACATGAAGTTGTGTAAAGGCCCTTCTGGCCATGGAGTTAAAGCCTACAGCTCTACATCCAAACCCCCATAGCCTTCAAGCACCAGGATAGGCATCCACAGCATCTCTTAATTCATCACTAAAATCCATTTCTTTTATTCCTTCACCAATTTGTGATATAGTGAAATTACATTATGCTTGCAGCAAGATTTTCACTGATAATTACTTCTCCATGGTACTAAAAATATTGGTAATCCCATCACAGCATTTAAAAAAAACAAATGTGACTTCCGGTTCTGCCCTGTAGCGACACGGACGAGGGATCACGAGGCTCCACACCCCATGGGTGATTTTGCCCTGCCAGGGGACCTTAAATGGGTCAAAAGTCACCCTGGAGTGGCGAAAAAGAAGGAGAGGCACCCTGATGATCGCAGAATAACGGCAATCGATCCACTCAATCCGGGGGAAGCCCTCCAACCCAACAGGAGAAAGGCTAGCTGCACATCAATGTCTAGTCCAAGCTATAAGCAACCGAAGTCCAAAACCACAAGCCAGAACAATGGTGAACAGTGTGCTTGAAACTGGGTGAGAATATTGATCTTCTCTCTTCTAGTTTATAACTGATTCCCTGGAAAAGATCCCCAAAGCAAGAAATTCTCCAAAAGTGAGGGAGGGGACCAAATCCCCATCCCTCCATAGATGGAAGTGGCAAATTAACTTCTAAGGGGGAAAGAAATATACTGAAATGAAATTAATAATACTATAGTCTGGATAAATTTGAAAATTAAGAAAACCGTTAAGATTTTATACCCTCAAGAGCTTCGATGAAATTATAAAAAAAATAATTTTTTTTATTTGAAAAAGTTGGAAAATAAACAATTACTGACATCTAGTGGAGAATCAGAGCATAGAACAACAGTAACTCTGACTCAGAAATTGGCAAGACGCCCAGAAACAAAGAATAATCTGTTCCCTTGAACTTTAATAACCTTCAGCCAAATAGAAAACAGCTGGGAACAAAGAAAGAAAACATACTGAGCCATTTATAAGCTTTAAAAGTGCCTGCAGAAAAAGAAAACTTTAACTGTTGTCTAAGCTCAAGAATTGTTTGCAGAAAAAGAAAAACTTTGACTCTTGGCTAATCTTCTAGGGGGGAATTTACTAGAAGGCTTCAAGGTGGTTAAATATTCTGGATTGCAACTCTGACTGGTTTATAATTGAACCCTGAATAGCAGAATCCTTCTCACTCCCAACAATACTTTCAAAAATACAGGAACTTCCTGGCAAGCGGAATATACTAACTTGGAAAGCTATTTGGCAAAAGAAGGCTAGAGTTAGACTTAAGAGATTTGATTCGACTTACCAGATGGAGTACTACATGATTAAACATTTGTTTGAATATGGTTAAAAGAATAATAATTTTGGATATAAAGGGACCCTATAGTAAGAGGGATAAGAGATATAAGTAGTATAGTATTTTTTATAATATATGAAATGTAAAATACTGGGATGATGTATGTGAATGGAAAATTTGGATATTTAAAGGTAATTAATTTTGAGAGAATTCTGACCGAGAAGAATGATTTGAATACCGAGGGGAAATTAAGCTTAAATAAGAATTTCGAAAACAGGACATATAGTGACTTAACAAGATGACTTTTACAAATATAGTTGGAATATAAGCTGTTCAGAAAAGATGTTATATGTGGATGTTATAGGATATAAAAGTAGTATAGTATTTTTATAATATATGAAATATGAAAATATTGGGATGGTGTATGTAAATGAAAAGTTTGGATATTTAGATAATCAATTTTGAGAAAACTATGACTGATAAGAATGGTTTGAATACTGAGGGGAAATTAAGTTTTAATAAGAATTTTGAAAACAGGACACATAGTGACCTAATAAGATGACTTTTACAAATACAATTGAAATATAAGTTAATTAGAAAAGATGTTATATATGGATGTCATTGTTATTTGTACAAACACAAAAAAAGGTTTATATCCAACCTTGTATGCATTGAAAATATTATTATATTTACCTAATGTTGACAAAGGAGAATACCATTGGAAGAAGGGAAGATCAAGGAAACATATTATTAATTAATATATTGATCATGGAATTATAGAAAGTAATTATTATTATTATTTCAAATATATGAACCCAGACAACACACTGTTTATTAAGCACCAAGGATTATTACTGCAAAAAATCAATAAAATATATTAAAAAACAACAACAAATGCTTTCATGTAATATTGTGGATTCACACATCATGTTAAACTATTATTTGGCTTAGCATGATATAGAAACCAAGCCCATCTGTTTTAGAAGCCAAGAGTTATGCTTAAGCAGTTGTATAAACAATCAATTATGGATTATTTTTAATTTAAATAAACCACAATATATGTACTTATATATGTACTTATTTATGTCAGTCCAGCAATAACTTGACATTCTAAACAAACATTATTTCTTTCCTTCCCCCAATCCCATGTAGAACTCTGTTATAGATGATTGCAAGAATTATTAAGATTGTGTTTCCTATTCTATTGTTTTTGCCAATCAATAAAAAACTTGCAGTGGTTTGCATCCATACAGATAAATAACCATTCATTTAAAATGCTCACGGCAAAACAAAAAATCAATAATCACAAAAAAGATAAAACAGCAGCAACAACCTGTAGTAAAAGTATACAACCAAGGTACAAAGCAAAACCTAGCAGATAAATTAATTTCAAAATAAAAATGGGGTAAGATGGCAACAGTCAAACTCATTTCTAAATGTCCTACAGAAAATTTTAGTCTTAAGCAATTCCTGGGATAATAAAAAGGATGAGACAAAGTGGAACCAGCACTGAGAAACAGCGCTTCCTGGCTTTCATTCCACTTACCTGAGACAAATGGCGTATAATTAAAGCTTTTCCCAGGAAGAACATGCTACTGTAGATGGGCTGAATCATGCAGGTGAATGCAGCCCTGCAGGTACCTAGGCTCCAAGCATATAGAGCTTGATAGGTTAAAAATAACACTCTGCATTTATTGGTAATGATTGTAGAGCCTGAAGCACCCACTAATAATTAGGCTGTACTTCAAGATCATATACGTGAAATGCCCTGAAGACTTCAAAGTACTAAATACAAATATATTTTTGCCCATAGGTGGCTACAGGGAGAAGGGAAACAAGTGGTTTCATATGCATCATGATACCCCTGCACAAGTGACTTGGATTATGTGATTTGCATGATGTAATTGTGACTTCTACCAGATGCCTGTATTTTAATCTTAATTCTTACTTTGGGGTTCAAATGGAACATGGATAATTTTGCAACAAACAGTACATTAGCACTGGTTTTAAAGCAGTGGCCCTCAACCTTTTGGGTGCCAGGGACCGGTTCCATGGAAACAGGTTTTTCCATGGCACCGGAGGGGATGTGGTTTTGTATGCTGTCTGCATCCTGCATGTGTGCTTGAATAGGATTTTGCTTGTTTGTGTAGCCCAGTTTCTGGTGTCCCGTTGGATCTAGTGCCGATCCATGGCCCGTGGTTGGGGACCCCTGCTTTAAAGAAAAGGTTTGCACTTTAACTTGTAAAAAGACTTTCTGGTCCATGAGGTCAAATATGAAAGACATGCAACATGAAAAAGAAGAGAAAACATCTAAGCAGAAGCAGAAGTATCATTCTTTTCAACAATTTAGCTTTTCAAAGAATAGAATATCATATGCTAACATCACTACTGTCTTCAGCATAAATACTCGCTTTTTTATGACCCTGTAGTCCCTATTCGGGATAGGATTGGGCAACTTGATGTTCATTTGCCTCATTTCCAATTTTCTATGACTCAACTATTCTATTGGGATGGGGTTTATTGAAAAATTCAGGCCATGGGCTGGGTGATGTGGCAGATAAACGTAGAGGAAGACATTTTCAGTGGTGTTTGAAGTACATAAAACCCCAATGCCTCCGGGTAACCAGGAATTCCATTTGCTCTGTAAACTAAATCCCATCTCTGGAGATTGTAGCTGGTGGCATTACGGTGCCAAATATATGCCCAAGAGAAAATCCAGAGTTTTTCTTGAGTGTGATAGACCTATTGAATTTTGTGCAGTCCTTAATGCTCTCTGAGCTTGGTTGTTTGTTTAATTATCCAACTAGGTAACTTAATCAATGCTAGTGGGTGTGTGGGGATTGCTCTCTGTTTATATACAGGAGCTTGTCCTGCTATTTTAGTGGGGGTATGGTTTTGTCCTCAGTAATTCTTCGATTAGGATATTGGTTTTAAATAGAAAAGAATATATGTAGCTCAGGGTTGAACTATAGGATTAATTATCAACAACGAAGGAGGAAATATGCTGCAGATGAACAGTTTATGGCAGGGGTGTCCAAACTTTTTTCAAAGAGGGCCAGATTGGATGAAGTGAACGTGCTGGAGGGCCGAACATTTTTCCGAACATTCTTTGAACCATTACAATTAAATGCAAATGAATTATTTTATGCCTCTTTCCTCTCCCTCTCTTTCCTCTTTCTCTCTCTCTCTCTTTCCTTTCCCTTTCCTCTCCCCTCTCT
>NW_015386694.1:195354-271490 GCF_001527695.2 Protobothrops mucrosquamatus
TTCCTCTCTTTCCTCTAACTTTCTCTCTCTCTTTCCCCTTTCTCTTTCCTCTTTCTCTTTCCACTTTTTCTCTTTCCCTCTCTCCTCTCTTTCTCTTCTCTTTCTTTCCTCTTTCTCTCTCTCCCTCTCCCTCCAGGTTAGGAGAGAGAGAGAGAGAGAATGAAAGGCAGATGGCGCCGAACGGGCGGGGAGAGCAGGATGGAAGGTAGAAGCTCCCGGCTGCCCCCCCATCGCTTCTTCAGCCGAACAAGCAGGGAGGGGCAGGGAGGGGGAACAGGACGGGAGGCAGCAGCTCCAGTGGCGGCGGCCCCATTGCGTCCTCAGCCAAACAGGCAGGGAGGGGGAGCAGGATGGGAGGCAGCGGCTCTGGCGGCAGCCACTGCAGCATCGTCGGGGTCCCCGTCGCCGCCCCTGGCCCGGCCGCCGCCCCCACCGCATCCTCAGCCACTTCGCCGTCTTAGGAGGAGGGCGCCAAGGCCGGGTGCACCATGGGCGGCCGCGCCGGCAACGGGGAGTGCCGACGAGGGGGGGTCCCGATTGCCGCCAGCCCTGCCGCCCTCGCATCCCAAGGTCTCCTTCTCCTGCAGCAACGAGGGCAGCAGCGGCGGCTCTGTGAAAGTGCCCGAGGAAGGTGCCACCGATGGGGCCGAGGTGGGGCCGGGCGGCGGAGAGCCCTGCGGCAGCCAGGCGAGCTTCATGCCTGCCTGCCGTCCGGCCCGGGCTGGGGAGACATGTGGCCGGTTCGGCTTCCTGGGGAGCGATGCTCCCGCTGGCCGCCGCACCAGCCATGACTGCCGCCCAGCACGGGGAGACATGTGGCTGGTTCGGCTGCCCAGGGAGCGGCCCAGGAAGCGATGCCCCAGCCGAGACTGGAACAAGTAAGCCGGGGGGGGGAATCACCTGCCCCGCAGCCACTTCGCGGCGGTGCTCTGCGGACTCAGAGCTCCCTCCCTCCCCCCCTGCCAATGACCTTCCATCTCCGGCTCTGCTGCTGCTTGGCCAACGGTTGCGCCGGCTGGACATCGCAGGGGCTGCTCTCTCGGGGCTGCGGCTTACGGGAGGGCTGGCCCACTCAGCAAAGGCTCCGGGGGGTTGCTCCCAGCGGGGATCCCAGGGCTTCCCCGCATGGCTCCCCAGCCACGTGCGCCTGGGACGGGGCCAGCCCGGGAAAGGGACTTCCTGGCCGCCCTTCTCCCAGGGGGCGGGACACCCAGGCGCAGGGCCAATGAGGAGCCCTGCGAGGGGGCAAGTCCCATGAGAGAGAGAGAGACAGAAGTGCAAGTGCAAGTGCAAGTGCCTCTGTCTCTCTCTCATGGGACTTGCCGGAGGGCCGTGGGAGGGCCGCATTTACATAGAGCAGGGAGGGCTGTTCGAGGGCCGGATTAAACCGGGCCGCGGGCCGCAAATGGCCCGCGGGCCGGACTTTGGACATGTCTGGTTTATGGGATAACCATGAAAGTTTTGATGCGTCTGATGTGTCTATAGCTACAAAGATTAGTAAATGCAAGCAATAGTTTTCACTGGGACAGTCTATGGAAGCACAAATTGGATTTGAAGAAGCAGGATCAAAACAGTATTAACATTTTTGCATCTTAATGTTGGAGAAGACTCCTGGGAATGCCATGGGTAGCCAAGAAAGCAAACAAATGGATTACTGAACAATTCAACCAAGTTTCACTGTTAACTTGTCAATTGTCACTTCAAATACATTATGTGAAGACCTAAGTCTCTGAAGAGACTGTAATGCTAGGAAAGATGGAAGGGAAGAAGAGGACAACCAGCAGCAAGGTGGATGGATTCAGTTACAGCCATAATGGGTACTCTGATGGAAGACCTGAAGGACCAGCTAGGGACAGAACGTAAAGTGAAGGAATATTGCTGTATTGTAGGACAAATCTTATAATCCCAATTTGAGACTGGATAAATTCTGTAGAAATCAGTAGTTCTAACCTATGAGTACAGATGCTCTGGCAATATCCCTGGAGATGAGACTGTAATTAATCCCCCCTGAAATTATTATTTTCTTCTAATCAAAACATAGAGGTTTTGACATTTTTACAGATAATGTTTAATATGTTCTCGTCAAGATGCAAAACCAGGATCATGAATGTATCTACTTCTCCCCAGGAGGATATCTTCAGGGTTGTTGTTGTGTTTTTTTGCAGGAGTCTCCTTTGCTTTTTTTATTACACATATGCTAGCAAAAGTTAAATTCAGTGAAGCTGTAGCAAAGTCAGTATAGATTTTACATTGGTTTAAATTGTGCTTACCTTATAAGAATAAAAATAGACAGCTTAAAAATAATGTTCCATTCTAAAATGAGAGTCTACAGATATCTCTATTTTTAACACAGACTCACAGTTTTGATGAACAGTAATGAGTATTATTAATTGGAGTTAATTGCAACGAGGTAGATATGAATAGATGCAATTGCCATGTATAAATATTTTATGTTTTTACTTTAAACATGCAATTTTGTTACATATTCTGAAATGATTTAAGTGAATGTGTTGTTTTTGCAGGTATGTGTATATGGAAAAAAATACTAATTTATCTAAACACTGTTCTCTTCCACAGTAATCACACAGCAGTTCTAATTATTGGATTCCCTTGAAGCACTATATAAAATGGCTAGATATTGGGAGGGAGGGTCTCTTTCATTTGATATTGTTTAAAACAAAGAAATGTCTAGAAGATGCAAAGGACAATAGGTCCAGTTGTTGCAAAGTATGAATGCCTTTAGAAGTAGCCTTAAAATGTTTACTCTTACTTGGGAGAAGCTGCTCACCTAGTGAATTTAGCCATTTAAGGAAAACAAGACTCCTTTCATTCCCTTCTGAATCAGTTACATCAGGGGTAGGCAACCTTGGCTCTTTTATGACTCGTGGACTTCAACTCCCAGAATTTCTGAGCCAGCTGGCTCAGGAATTCTGGGAGTTGAAGTCCACGAGTCATAAAAGAGCCAAGGTTGCCTACCCCTGAGTTACATCTTATGCTTTCCTCAATTCAATTCAATTCAAACTGCATTTGCTACAGTTTTTCTCTTCCCATCCTTTCCCAGTACAGCTCCACCATCTATCTCTTTGTTATATTTCTATCCTTGTTTTCTTTGTTTTTGCTCTTCTAGAAGACAGGAGGGGGTGTGTATTGATATGTGTGTACTACAGTATGTGAGACAGCATGGTTAGAATATGTGGGGTGAGGTGAATCAAATTTTGTTGTAATGTGATTTCTTATTTCATAGCACTTAATTTTAATTAGAAGTGTTTAATTCAATTATTTATTTTTATCTAGACCCACATTTTGGCAGACCATGGTTTATGATATGGTAGATAGATAGATTTACTTAGATATATAAATACGCCTGATGCACATATGTAATGGGCAGGTAAAATTCCGGGTTTGGGTTATGATGCAACCCTTGATTGATGAAGTAGAAAAGCAGGACTCAGTATAGAATTTTTGTGTTTACCCCATTTTTCTGTCTATTCTTAGTTTTTAAACTCAAGTTCATATCTTTTAAACTCAAGGAGGTAAATATAGTATATGCACTTTGTCTGGGAGCCTTTTTAGAATTATCTCACCAAACTGATACTCAGTATTGAAATCTGACAGTGAAGTCAACCAATGCAGATTTTATCAGTGGTAAAGACAAAAGCTAGATTCTCCTTGAAGAATTCATTCACACAGATGTTTATGAGATAGAAGAGATACCACAAGGTAAAGCAAGATGTTACAAACATCCCTTCATATGTCTAAAATTCAAATTACTATGCACATTACCATTCCAGAAATTGCCTTTGAATATAAACAATGAATTAGAATAGTTGAAAATTCAAGCTTATCTTTCACAAAATGGTATACCCTGTTTGGTCGTGCAATTTGAGCATATAAACCAGGCATGTCAAACTCGCGACGTCATGTGATGTCGCGTGACATATCAGGACTTTCCCCCCATTGTCAGCAATAGGGTGGGTGCAGTTTCGGCGTGACGCATCCGGCCTGTGGGCTGGCAGTTTGATATGCCTGATATAAACTATTAAAAATACAAAAGGAAGAAGCTACCATTTTGTGTTGCATTACATTTTGGATTTCTGATTTGTTTGGCCTAAATCCAAAATTTGTTCCCAATGTATGATTTTGTCTGGATTAGACATGGCATTGTTGCTTCTTAGTTTGTTTGTGGTTGATTAAGTTGCTCCCATTGGAGAAAAGAGTCAAACAACAGTGAACAGAAAACATTCACAAACATGCCAGTTGTGAAACAACAGCCAGAATCCTCTGTAATTCCAATGTATCACTATATCTAAACAATGGGCTTATTTTGGTCCTCCTTGTGAATAGTTTTCACCGAGTACTGATGAAAAATGAGCAGAAAAGTTACATTTCACTTTATAAATGGTGACATGAATCTCTCTCAAAGACAGTGGAGGACAATCTTTGAATAAGTATTCATTGTGTGTCAGAAGTTAATAAATTGTGTTGTTACATTATAAATGTGATATCTATTCATTGACCGTGCTGAATAGGTTTGGTGGGAATTGGAATTCAATAATCTCTGGAGAACCACAGTTTTCCCACTTCTATTCAAAATTATGTTTATGCTTCAGTGGCTTAGAAAACATATTGAGTAAATAAATAGTGAAGAATACAGAATACAGAATAATAGAGTTGGAAGAGACCTTGGAGGTCTTCTAGTCCAAGCCTCTGCTCAAGCAGGAGATCCTATATCATTCTGGACACTTGGTTGTCCAATCTCTTCTTAAAAACCTTCAGTGATGGAACATCCACAACTTTTGGAGGCAAGCCATTCCGCTGATTAATTGTTCTCACTGTTGGGAAATTTCTCCTTAGTTCTAGGCTGGATCTCTCCTTGATACCTTTCTATCTATCCTGCCTTCAGTTGCTTTGGAGAATAGGTTGACCCCCTTCTTTTCTATGACAGACCCTAAAATATTGGAAGACTGCTATCATGTCACCCCCTAGCCCTTCTCTTTGCTAGACTAGACATACCCAGTTCTTGCAACTGTTCATCATATTTTTAGCCTCCAACCCCTTAATCATTTTTGTAGCTCTTCTATTTATTTCTATTACGTCTAGTTACCAACCATGTAAAATGGGTTACCTGAAAAATATATAAAAGCAATACAACCAACAATACAGTGGCATAGATACTTTCATTTCATACAAACACAGCTTGATTAAAAGCACTCCAAAATGTTGAGAGTGCATGTGTACAGATGACACAACGTTAAATACTAGTTGCTACCAGCAGGGGGAACTGCTGCATTCATCATTTGAGAGGGAAACTAGAAGCTGAATTTGATGGACTTCAAAAATTTCACAGAATAGGTTATACTTCACTTTACTTAGGCTTAGAGTTTACCAAGTGTCCTTGGTAACTTTCATTCTGTCTCCAGCCTCCCCTTTAAGAAATTATTGAGAAGATGATGGAGATTCAGTTGTGGAATATTTAGATAAGTAGATTATTTGGACCATTTTCAGTCAGGTTTTAGGACCATTGTGGGACAAAAGCAGCACTAGCTGCTCTAGCAGTTAACTTTCATCAGAACTGGATAAGAGGAGGTCAGGTCTCTTGGACCTTTTAGAGACTTTCAGGATCATCATCCTTCTGGACTGCCTGCAAGGATTGGGAATTGGCCCTGTTTTAAAGTGGTTCCACTCCTGAGCTTGTGGTAGTCATGGAAACAATAGCTAAGCCTTTGGTTGTTCCAGTGAGGGGTACTACAGTCACTGCTCTTTAACCCATACTATTTAACATATATTTGAAACAATTGGAAGAAGTCATCCATCAATTTGGGGCAAGTATCATCAATACAATGAGAATATTCAATCTATACACTGTCACCCTAGGTCAGGGGTAGGCAACCTCGGCTCTTTTATGACTCATGGACTTCAACTCCCAGAATTCCTGAGTCGGTTATGCTGACTCAGGAATTCTGGGAGTTGAAGTCCATGAGTCATAAAAGAGCCGAGGTTGCCTACCCCTGCCCTAGGTCAATCATAGAATACTTAGTTTTAGATCTTCATCCTGGGTCAGTGGAGATGCTGCAGACACATAAGCCTACAGCCTTAAGATAAGTAGGAAAAAGTTAAGATTACCTTGTGTTAAGGCGGAATGAATGTATGTCTATAAATATCAGGCTTATCTATTAACATCTATTCCATTTGCTCTTTTGTGAGGTTTTGCTTCCCTAGAAGCAACATGAGGTTCTTCTGAACTCATGATTCATGCGAACAAAGCAGAGGGACCTTTATACAGCTTCTGTTGATATACCAGTTGGGATCCACCTAGACTACCGTATCCCAGTAACACTAATAAAGGAGAATATTTGTAGCACAGGGTTGACATGATGCTCTCTGACCTAGCTGGTTTTCTTACAGACGTTTCATTACCCAAACTAGGTACCCAAACTAGGTAACATCATCAGTGCTAGTCACTTACCTAGCATGGGGTAACCCCAGTAACAGTCATCCATCCTAATTACTTTGTGATAATCCAACACTTTTGAAGATGACCTGAATGCTGCAGTTAGTACAGCATCCTGTTACTTTTTGCATATACAGCCCTGCCTGTCAGTAGTTTCTAGGCCCAATTCTGAGGGCTAATTCTCACCTATAATGGTCTACCATAGACTGGCAGTGGACACATTGCCAAGCATGGTTCTGCCCATATGCTTCAAATGTCAGGGGACTGTCTTTCTCCCCTCCCCTGGGAGATTAAGGGGACTTGGATCAGAAGACAGCTCTCTTTGCTTCTCCAGAGATGCAATTAGCTTCTACTTCCCTTGCATTCGTGAAGGGTCTTAAAACAATTTTATTTCAATAACTTTCTGTATCTGTTCCTGGCACATATCTTTGTAAATTGTTTGTGAACTGCTTTTGTCTTATAACTATATTGGATATAGGTTGTTCTAATACCTACAGATATTTGTTGTTTCGATTACCTGTTTGCTTCAATATCAAGGCACAAGAATGGTCCTCTCTTTATAGTTGTAATTACAGGCAAGTTAAAAAGAAAGCAGTTCTTTAATTTCTCTGCCTTTGTTTCTTTCAGAGTGTGATTTGCTGACAGGTAAAACCATCACCATAAAGGCAAAGCTGTCTACCACTCCAATATATTTGTTTGCTTGTATATCTATCCTTACGGTATAATTCCTATTTCTAAACCGCCCATCTCCCTCAGAGTTTGGTACCTTCATTCTCAGGTCTAAGGCTGGTTGCGCTACCTGGCTATTTTGACACATCTGAACTTTGATGTTGGAGAAGACTTCTGAGAATACCAAACAAACAAATGGATCAACAAACAAATCAACCCAGAATTCTCACTCAAAGAACAAATGATTACTCAAATTATGCTTAACACTCTGGAGGAGGCTCTAATGCTGGGAAAGGTGAAAGGAAAGAGAAAAAGACATCTACAGGAAAGGTAGATGGACCCTGTTATGTCCTGGGCCTGTGATTGACAGAGCAGGTGCAGGAAGCTGCAGAGCAGTGGTTCTCAACCTGTGGGTCGGGACCCCATTTGGGGTCGATCGACCATTTCATGGGGGTCGCCAAGCAAGGCTGTCTGCCATTTTTTTTGTCCGCCATTTTTTTTGTCCGCCATTTTTTTCCCCTTTTCCGGCAGGTGCCTTACCTCCCTTGGGCTGGGCCAGCTGGTGGTCGGCCTGCTCCGTCTCTGCCGCTCGCCAGCTACGCCTCGGCCGGTGCAGGGGGCGGAACCACGCATGTGCGGCGCTCCCGGGCAGGGAAAGTCCTCGACTTACGACTGGTTGGGTAGTCCTCGACTTACGACCGGTTTAGTCCTCGACTTACGACCGGTTTAGTCCTCGACTTACGACCAGTTTAGTCCTCAACTTACGACCGGTTGGGGTCGCGGCATTAAAAAGGTTGAGAACCACTGCTGCAGAGAGACCCAGGCAGACCATGTGGCTGCCCGGGCCAGACAGGCTGTCTCCAGCCTATTGTGCATGCGCAAAGTGGGAAAATACATTGCATTTATTGGCTGACGCTGTTCCCTGCAAAAGGGTATAAAAGGGATCCGCGCCATTTTGTGTTGTTCTGTCGAAGCTTGAATAAAGAAGCAACTATTGCTACACCTGCCTCGTCTCAATGCCTTACCAACGCACAGAACAGAACAGACCCTGTTACAGTGGAGATGAGTGCACCATTGGGAGACTTGAATGAATAGTTAGGGATAGATCGCCCAGCCACAGATCACACGTATGGACTCCTTGAAAGCCCTAAATCAAGACCTGCATCCAAGAATCAACTGGCTGCTAGATTATAGGTGTGACTATAACAAGACTTATCTACTCTAAAATCAGGTTTTATTTTTGTTCCTTCTCCCATCAGCATGGAGGGTATCAGTGAATAAGGAAAATAATTAAGCAGGAAAGTGGTTAATTGTTCCTCTGTCTTAGATAGAAAAGCATTTTATATAGTAACACTTCATTGACAAAAAGATTTTGTTAAAAAGCAGCACATTTCACAAATGAAGGGCTATGCAGTTGGCAGTAAACATCATTATGTTTAATGGAGGCTATACATAGTAACTCTGCACACAACTGCATGCACACTGGTTCCAATAAATTTTGGTAGAATGTTATACAGAGTTGTAGTGTGTGTGTGTGTGTGTGTGTGTGTTTGGTACGCACACAGTTATGATGAACACTGTAGATTAAAATGCAGCTCATAACTGTATCAAAATCATACCATTTTCTTATTCTTCTACTGTGCCTGAGTCCTGCAGTTCAAGCTTTCTGTTTTTTTATACATGACTGACATCTGTCCAGCCACAGATGAATGCTACAAAAGTGTGCCTCTGAGACTATACCGGGGTTCAGTTATTTTTATTTATTATTAAATTTATATGGCTGCCCATCTTATGAAAAGGTTATTCTGGGAGACCTACAACAATCAGATAAAATAACACTTTTATAAAACAATCATGTTAAAAATATAAAATTGGCATTAAAAGTTAAATATTATTAAGACAAAATATACAAACTTCAGAGAAAGACAGAGTGAGTGTAGCCATCTCAGTAGAGGAACCATCTATACATATCTTGGGTTCCCTGGTCTGGATGGAGAACAACAGGCTTCAGCTGAATCCTGGCAAGACTGAGTGACTCTAGGTTTGGGGGATGTAGGTTTGGGGCTGACTAGGCCTGGAGGTCCCAAGTCTAGTGGCACAACCAGGTATTGGGGGACTTCCAGAACATTAAGAGGGATGGAGCTGATTTCAGGGGGGAGAATGTTCCATAATGTGGGCACTGCAGCAGAAAAGGCCTGCCTCCCAGCACTCACCAAATTAAGTCCCTGGAAACAATAAAGGAAAATCTTCTTGAGGGATATGGACAGTTTGAAACACAAAATATAAATATAAGATAAATAGATAAATAGATAAGAAAGAAAGAAAGAAAGAAAGAAGGAAAGAAAGAAAGAAAGAAAGAAAGAAAGAAAGAAAGAAAGAAAGAAAGAAAGAAAGAAAGAAAGAAAGAAAGAAAGAAAGAAAGTGCTTAGAAGAAACTCAATGTGTCTTTCTTGATTTTTGGAGCCAGACAAGCTTGCAGAGCAGAGATGTGATGTGTACTGTTTTAGGAGTATACATAAAATTGCTCATACTGCTGCATTCTGTACCATTTGACGTTTCCAGATATCTTTCAAGGGCAGCCCCACATAGAACACCTTACAACAGTCCAATCTGGGGTTGACTATGACATGAGTGACTGTAAGAAGAGCTTGTCAATCCAAGTATGGGCACAACTGTCACACAACACAAAATTATGCAAAGGCCCTCTGAGCCATGATTGCCACCTGCTCATCAAGCAAGAGTAACAAGGACCCCCAGATTGTGCACTGAGCCTGTCTGGAGCAGTGCAGACCCATCCAGCAACAAGGATGGCATAGTCCTGGAGCCAACATGCCCCCAAACTTAGAGCCTCTCAGTTTTGCCCAGGGTTCAGCTGAAGCCTGTTGTTCCCCATACAGACCCTGACAGTCTCCAGGCACTGGAATAAGTTCACTGCATTATTTAATTCACCAGGGGCAGGTATATATGATTGGGTATCATCAGTGTTCTGATGACACCTTATCGCACAGCGACGATGGACTCACCCAGCAACCTCATTAGATGTTAAAGAGGAAAGGAGAGAATGTCATGCCCTACATAGCAGGGGGCAAGAATGGGACCTCTCCAAAAGCTTCCCCAATTTCAGATCACATTGCCAGTGCTTTGACAGGAGTACCAGATTTGGAATGCAACCACTATCCTACATCAGGATTTGGGTGACCTGTGCTAAGGCCATTATTGTCATGGTGGCCATGAATTTCTGAGACCATCCTGCCATGACCCTGAGCTTGGGAAATTCCACTGCCAACCTAAGACAGAATCAAGGAGCTCAGACAGGGAGGTCACAATGCAGCAGGGAAGGTTGGTACAGTAGCAACAGTTCCAATGGATCCCCAGAACCCAACTTAATGAACAGGGTCTCATATCCACTGACCTGTAATGCAATGCCCTGAAAGTTACAAGACACTCTGGATGACTCTCGCCACACTCCTATCACTGCTCTGGAGTCTTAGCTGATGCTACACTTGAAACCCAGCTGGCCATATTTGGAAAGAATAACCTCCCCTTATAGACCTAGCCAGGTCTCAGCAATGCATGCCAGTCCAGCCCTCTCTTATAGACTGACGTGGCATTCAGTGTCAGCAGCCAGAGTCCAGGGCTACTAAAGATTTGCTGACAGGATTGAGACCAAGGACTGGAACACAAAACTCATATGAGTTAACAGTTTCATGTTCCACAAGAATGGCCCACTCCCTGTCATTCACCATGTCTCCCCATGCCTGTCAGACAGGAAACCTGACTAATTCTGTCTTATTATAAGGCTATATTAACAGAATCTTGCAAGTCTGAAAGTACAAACATCTCACCATCATTTTAACTGCTTGATCCTTTAGGACAGGTCCTCTTAAGTTTTTCTCTCTGATCATTTAAACCACTGGGAGCTCCTGACTCTCTTATCTGGTTGTTTCCTAGGCAGCATCTCTTCTCCTCATTCACCAAAGTCATCCATGTTTTCCATAACAATGCCTGACACCATATATTATGGCCTGCCTCCATCCCTCCAATGGCAGTCCCATTCCCAGAACCAACCCCCCCCCCCAAAAAAAAATTAGCTTGCTTTAGTTTATTTTTTTTATGCAAAGACTTTTGCTTTCCTTTGCATTGAATGCCAGTTAAAAATGTCTGCATTTTCACAAAGGTGCTTCTGGAAATGTATACCATTAGGCAGCTTGATTCAGTTTTTGGCTCTCATTTATTTTTACTCAACCTGATGGAACAATCTTCTTGCCACTGGGTTATTGCCAGTGGTGAAATTAATGTTCATTTTCCTGGGAGCATTGCTATTGCTAAATGACATATCGATCAAGCTTGGAGGAGGAAGGTTTTAGAGCAGAAACACTCTCTATTTATATGAGTGCCATTTCTTTTTTTCCTTTCCACTTGGGAGGAAGCAATGACAGCAAAGTCCCACCTTTCATATACACAAGCATGCCCCTTGCAATGATAAAACTTCTTTTTACCATAATACTGGCAATGTGATTTTAAAACTCTATGTTATAAAATGCTACAAACATTATTGGTGGGACTGCACATCAGAGAAGAGCAGAAGAGGAGTAGATGAATTGTAGCTGCTCACTAAAGGGCCTCTTCTATGGCACAGGCTCTCCCTGCCATCAGACTCCAAAAGTGCAGGTCCTCCCTCGCCTCTTTCTACCACTAATTTCACTAGCTGTATGAATGAAGAGGGCACAAAATACTGGGTTCCAAAGCTAGACTGAGGCTTCTACACACAGACCCTGAAATCCTCATTTCCATCCTGTCACTAATGCTCAGATTACTGCTGTAAGGGTCTAGGACAGGGGTAGGCAACCTTGGCTCTTTTATGACTCGTGGACTTCAACTCCCAGAATTCCTGAGCCAGCTATGCTGGCTCAGGAATTCTGGGAGTTGAAGTCCACGAGTCATAAAAGAGCCAAAGTTGCCTACCCCTGTTCTAGGACAACTTGCTGTGGCCAGTTTGCCACAGCCAACTTGCCACAGCCAACTCCGCATAGGACAATTCAACATTGTATTAATTGTTTCATTCAGTTACTGTTATTGTTGGTGATCACATTTTTGTTGAAACTATTTTAACTCTTGTATTTCTGGATTGACTTTTTTATTTCATTATTATTGGCCATGGTTCTGTTGAAATGAATGTAACTTTTGTATTTCTTGAATTGTCCTGTGGCGAGTTGTCCCGTGGCAAATTGGCCACGACAGGTTGTACTATGGTGAGTTGGTCACGACGAGTTGGCCATTGGCCATGGGGAGTGGGCAGTGGCAAGTTGTGCCATTCTGGTGCTGTAAAGAATTCTTCTTTGGCATTTTTCAAACATCAAAAAAGGGACCAGACATCAAAACTGAACACCACTGTTGGAGACTACATAGGCACATCCATGAAGCCAGCATTCAGTCATATTCTTTCCCCTCAAAGGCAAGAAACCAAATCAGTGAATTTCTCATGTGTGGGTGTAGAGTTGTCACACTTATGTTAGTTTCCAGGATAATTACTGGGAAGCATCATTTCCAGGAAGCTCTCTCAGAAGGGTAGGACTTTAAGTAGGACAGGAGGTGGCTCAAGGGGAATGATGGGGGAGGACTACCAATCCCCAAGTTGAGCTGAGCTAATTGCAGTCTCTGGACAAAATCCAATTTTTGAACAAACCTCACAAGACCTACTAGATAGGAAGGAATCCTCATGAGTCACCAAATGAGAAATTGTCCTCCCAATTGGACTGGAAATTTACACTGAAATGTAAGACTATTTAAGTTGAGCACTGGAAGCATCCTTCTCCGTTTCCAGCGTGCCTACAGGAATCTCTATTATATTTATCAGAGTGCTTTGTGCCTTGTTAATTTTTCCTGTACTCTATGAGCAGAAGAATTCATTTGGCTCCTCAGCATTCATTTATTGTTTTGCTATACAGTTATCCCATAAATTTGAATTCTCATTAGAAGATTGTCTTCATAGACTTTCAATTAATAAAACCTGTTTTACAGCTATGCAAAGAATTTCTTGTACATAGTATAGAAATAAGACAAATCAAAGAATTCCAAAGCAACAAATTGTTTCCAGATTGGAATAGGCTTGAAAGCAACAGATGATAGATAGATAGATAGATAGATAGATAGACAGACAGACAGACAGACAGACAGACAGACAGACAGACAGACAGACAGACAGACATAGACAAATAAAGAGAGAGAGATTATATATATAGAGAAAGAGAGAGATAGAGATAAAGAGATACTATATATATAGTATAGACACATTTACAGAGTCTCACACAAACACACAAATACATGAAAATACATGTACAAAGATAACCAGCTCAGACTCTTTTAACTCAATGCAGTTGCTAGGCAATGTAGAAACAAGGCTCCTAATTAGTCTGCACTCTGAATGATCTCTGCAATTAAAAAACCAAAACAAAAAGTATAAGTTCAAATGAACTTTGTTGTCCCTTGCCATCACCATTTTGCCAGCATTTTGCAAGTGTGTGCCATTGAGTCAGTGTTGACTTCTAGTGACTGCCTAGACAAGTGCCTGCTGTTTTCTTGGCAAGTTTTCAGAAGTGATTTGCCATTGTATCCTTCCTATGGCTTCAAAACAGTGACTGGCTCAAGGTCACCTAGCTGGCTTTGTGCCTCAGGCGAGACTAGAATTCATGGTCTGATGACTTAACCTCAAACTGATTAAACTTACTTCAAACTGGCTCTCTAGTTTAGCACTTACTAGGTGAAAATGTTCGTGAGTTGGGAGATTTTAAGTGGTATTATCTTTAAGATGGCTGTAGCTAAAGGAAGATGCCATTGTTAAGCTGGTATTAAGACAGTCTACCGCCAACATTATACCTGTTTTGAAGGAGCTACACTGGAGGCTAATATGCTTCTAACATACACTCAGCAGAATTGTACTAATATACAGTGTATCCCAGAAATGTCAAACACAAGGCCCGGGGGCCGGATGCGGCCCGCGAAGTGGTTTCATGTGGCCCGCGAAGCCATCCTGGAAACAGTGAGGGAACGGGCCCCGCTGCCTTGGCCCTGGCCCAGGCCAGCCGGGAGCCAATGTACAATTTTGTGGTGGTCATCTATGCTGAAACACATTCAGTCTTAACTCCATAAGCATACCCCCCTGCATGGCCTGAAAGGAACAGCGAGGGTCCTCCAGTGGACCATGCCTTGGCACTTGCCCTGGTCCCATCCCCTTCTGCCAGAGACCCTCAGATCTGTCCCACTCCTGCCCAGGTCCCCACAGGCACCCTTGACGTGAATGACGTAGAGCTGGCCACACCCACCCACTAGGCCACACCCACTCCATCCACACCCACCCAGTAGGCTGCACCCACCCTGGCCACACCCACCCGGCTCCCTGAGGGCAACTGCAATGCTGATGCCGCCCTCAATGAAATTGAGTTTGACATCCCTAGTGTATCCTATACAATGTACAAACTGGATTTTTGGTGGGTTAGCTTCTCCCTTGGACAGAGAAGTAGACTGGATAAGGGCTTTTAAGCTAACACACATTTGGACATTTGCTGCGTTAGTGATCCTCTTCTCCCTTCTTTCACAGCTTCAGAGATAATAGCCATCTTTCTCTCCCTCTCTTTGGATTTATCCAACAAGACAAAGCAAAGCCAGAAAGGAGACTCTCTTTCTTTTCACTTCCTCTGTTTTCTTAACTCTTTAGTCCCGTTTGACATGTTCTACAGTCTATGCAATTTAACGACAGGCCCTTGAATCCTCTTTCTCACAAAATTCTGTACCATTTATTTATTTGTTTAATTAATTATTAATTATTTCAAAAATACTTGAAAATAAGCAAAATCCAAATTCACCCAAATCCTTTATCTGTATTAAATTATCACAGTCCAAACTCTTAGCTTTTGGGGATAGATTATTTTTAAATCCGCGTACTTGTTTCTTTTTCTTTATGCTCTGGATTGTAGGAACATTAACCGAGAGGTCTAATTACTCTGCTGCTCCAAAGATCTCTGTAACTTTTAATTATAATGCAAATGTGTTTTGAAAAGTGGAGTTAGGTCCATTACAGGCTCCACTGAGGCTGCAAGCACAATCTTTCTTCTTCAGCTTTTGGCACTCATTACTCGAAATTCACCTGCAGGATCTCTGCAGGCTTCCTTGGAAAGTGCTATCTTCCCAAGCGCACGTGGGCAAACTCCACCCCTCCAGGCTCACCACCCATTTGCACTTCTCAGCACCATCTCTTTAGAGATGTGTCAGACTGTCATTTTCTCCATCCTGAAGTCCCCAGGCAAAGATAATATTGATGAATAGTTTGCCTGCCTGATTATGTGGTTGCCTTCCTTTTGCACTTTCTTTAAATAATCACTTTGGGGATATTTTTGGATTAAGGATTTCATTGGAAATCAAGCGACTTCATTCCCCTGCTCCAAGATAGCCTTACAACCAGTGGTGGGATTCAAATATGTGAACAACCAGTTCTCTGTGTGGATGCCACTTCCGGAAGTCCATTCTGGGTGTGGGAAGTCAGCCCTCCCAGAGAAGGAAATATTAAAAGGGCAGAATATATTTCCCTAAAGGATTTTAAAGGCAGAAACCAACCCCCCCCCAAGTCTTTCTGTCCCACGCAGAAACCAAGTCTGCAGGAATGCAGATGTGATAATCTTGTCAGAAAGACTGGAGTCAGGAGACTGGGATTAGGAAGAAAGATCAACACCAAAAATCTAAGAGTCATCAGCCACAGCCCCAGGGAAGCAGGATATGACCCTTGGGACATAATAGGATTAACCCACCACCATCAGACTACCAGAAAGGCACACCCAGACTCAGGTCAGAATACGTGACAAAGGAAATACAAAGCCTCAAACAGGAAACAACTCCAAACAAAAGGCTCCAGAGGGTATAAAAACCCACTCCCTACATGTGTTCACTCTCTTTCTTCTAGAGCCATCTTCCTGTCTAGTTCTCCTCTTCAATAAACTGCAACCTTCTTTCTAAAGCAGTCGCCATGTTATTTATCCCCGGCTTGGATGAATTATGCTGAAGACTTTTCCTTCAACATGGGCCTGGGCAACAAAAAAATTAGCTACCGGTTCTGCCGAAGTGGTGCGAACTGGTTGAATCCCACCACTGCTTACAACAATCATTTCCTTTTTGCTCGCTTGTATTGAGATTACTGCATGCAGCGTAGAATTGTTTTTGAAAAAAATTCAGAAACTTCAATTAATTCAAAATGAAAGAGCTACACTGTTAACTGGGTTGTCTGTTGGAGTTTCTTTGCATATATGTTTTGCTAAATGTCCTTTAGGATCTGATTCATGGTGTGTACACCTAAACTGCAAAATTTTTTGTTGCTCTGTAATTTGTAGCCCAGATATGGTAGCCCTAAACTCTTTGGAGCTGGCTTATCTGAAGACATGTCTCCTTTCCTTTTTACCTACTTAAATCCTAAGATGTTAATCACAGCCACTGCATAAAGAAGGGGGGGAAGGGCTTTCTCATAGTGGTGCCCTGTTTGTGGAATCCTGCTCAAAAAAACTTGCCTAGAACCATTTTAGTTTTATTTTGTAGTTGTTGTTGTCAATGAAAGCTTTTTTCATACTTATGTTAAAAATAATTTTGATATTATTTTTTAGAACTTCACTGCTTTACTACTATTACCATTGCTATAATTTTATACAAAATATTCTATTTTTATTTTTTAATGACTTAATTGGTTAAAAGAAAAGAAATTCCTTATGCCCCACCAATTATTAAAGCCTAGTTTGGATGCTTCCTGATGCAAATTTGTGTTATGGTTAAGAAACCTGAAAAATCCACCTTCCTTTTCAGTTGAGTTGGTGTTGAGTTTTATAGCTGTTTGGTACCAGCTGAAATCCCATTTATTCATTCATGATTTTCATTGAATTTCTGTTGCGGTTTACAGGTAGTCGTCGATTTGCGATCACAGGACCAGAATTTCAACAGCTAAGTGATGCAATCGTAAAGTGAAACATCATGTGACCACATCATTTAGCAATGGCCATCCCAGTGGCCATCTTTATCTGAGAATCACAGGTCATTAAGTGAGTACACACCCCAATCCAAGTCCCAAGGGTGCTTTTCTTTTCTTTCATGAACTGAAGAAGCTTCTTGGATGAAAAGTGAAACATTTTCAAGGAAAAAAAACCACACAAAAAAGTCCAGTTGCCTTTTGGAAAAACAACCAAAGTTGCCTTTTGGGACAGCCATGACCTGGATGACTGAGAATCTCCACAGACACCCAATCCAGGTCATTTTGGACTTGGCTCCTCCCAATCCCGAGGCTTAGCAAGGTAGGGGAATACCTCCAACTCCCTCACCTGTCTATCTCACCCTCTCCCCATTTCTGACCTTTGGCCAATGTACACTTTGCCTTGCTGGACAGCTGTACACTTTGGCCAATGTACACTTTGCCTTGCTGGACAGCTGTCCAGCTGTCCAGCAAGCAGTAGCTCTGGGGCTGCTTGCCACACCTCAGAAATCGCGGTCACTCCAGTCAAATCCCAGCTTCAGTTATCCTCACCGCTCTGCACTCTGAGACCCCTGATGCCCTGCAATCTGCTATCACAGTTGATCTTCACTGTCTCCTTGTTCCTGATCCTGACGAGGCATGCCTGACCTAGAGGCTGAGCCAGGCTATGGCTAGGCTTCGACTATGGAAAGAAAAAGGCAAAAGCAGCTCCTGAGCCCTGCTATACTAAAAGGGCCCTTTGCATTGAGATCTTGGCCCAAGCTAGGCTAAGCTTTGGTTGTGGGGGAAAAGAAAAATAGCTCCTAAGCTGCAGCATGCCAAAAAACTGATGGTTTTTTTTGGCATGCCATGACTCTGAGACAGCTTCTGGTGGGTTGTTGTTGTTTTTTTACCCCAGTCTGGCCCAGCAGCCTGGCCAGGCATGTCTCATCAAAAGGGGAGCAAGAAGAGAGTGAAGGTCAGTGAAAGTCAGCTGGAGCAGAAGGCCACAGGTCAGCAGGGAGCCAAAAGGGCTTAGATAGTGGGGAGTTGGTGGGAGGAATTGAGGTGTCCCTGCAGTTGTAAGTCTGGTCAAGCTGCTCAAAATTTATTCATTATGGGGGCACTTTAACAATTGTAAGTTTGGGCATGGTTTGTAAGTCCGTTCAGTGCCACCATAACTTCGATCAGTCACTGAACAAATGGTCATAAGTCAAAGACTACCTGTATCTCATTAAGCTTGTATTTTTTTCGTCATGGCGAAAGCGCACCCACCCCATTGCCAGCAATGGAAAATGTGACGTGACGTTATGAGTTTGACACCCCTGCCCTAGCTTAAAGTTCCTTCCTCTGAACTCCATGTTAACTCAATGCAAATGATCCTATGGTCCATCTCAACTCTGCTTCTAAAACCAGCATTTGCCCTATTTTAAAAGCCAAGAGAAGCATTCTACTCATCTTAGGAGCCGAGCAAGGCATTCAATTATGTGGAAGAGCTCCTCTGGAGTGTGGTTGGCATTTCAGGATCAACCTCTCTTCTAGCCTAATTCTAAAGTCTATAATTCTAAAGCAAGTGCAGTCTTCTTATACCAATTAGGAAGCTAAGAATAAAACACAGGCACCCTAGATTTGCGTTAGAAATGCCTTCTGCATTTTCCTCAGCAGCAATCATCTCCTTTCCACCATAAATAGCAATGATGATATGAAAGGCCAGTTTCTCAAGATGCTAGTCACTGATGGGACAGGTATGGGAAAGAAGCTTCGCATTCTAAATAAACAGGCAACATTTAAGTCGTTTTTAACATTACAGGTAATCCTCACTTATTGACTGCCTTGTTTAGCGACATTCAAATTTACAACTTTGAATGTAAAAAAAAAAGCTTTGCGCCCAATCTTCACATATACACCTATTGCAGCCCCGCACAGTCATATGATTGCTATTTGTGTGGTTTACAACGAGCTTTTAATAAGCAGAGTGATTAAGTTATTAAGGAGAATGGAGAAGTAAAATTTCAAGTTGTGGTCATGTGATGTCTTGCTTAATGACCACACGATTCACTTAATGACTGAATGGAAGTGATGTTGTCATGTTGCAGTTATATGATTTTCTGTTAGCAACCATGGCACTTAGAGATGGAGTTTCCAGTCCCAATTGTGTTAGTTAAGGATGACCTGTAAGTTTCTTTTCTCATGATCTCAGATTTTCTGGTAAATGCTCTATCAGCAGTTAGCACCTCAGCCATGAACTGAGACCAAATATATGTTTTCCTTTCATTTATTCACAATTGAAGAGAGGTGTTGATTAGCCATCGGAAGCCAACTTTTCAGAAAGACACACATAGGAAGATGCTTTGAGGAGCCACAACCTTCACAATTACAGTTGGGTTTACCCACTGTGCTTCTTTGTGCCACTTTACACATTTGTGACGTAGCCCAGAGGTCTCCAATTCTACCTGGGTGACGGAGAATCTTCATTAATATATTCAACTATAATCTGTCCCAGACCTTCTTGGAGAAGATCAAAGGTGGACCTCATTTTTTTCCACAGAAACTGTAAGTTCCAGGATAAGCTACAGTCGATTTTAGTCAGACTGTCTCTTCTGATCAAACTGGTTGTGAAGCAACATCAAAGGCAAAAATAAGGTAAAAGCAAACAGTAATTCCTATGCCATACTGTCTTTAACACTAAAACCAGGGGTACATATATGTCTGGGATTGGGGCTTTATCACATCCTACAGCAACCAAATGGATAAATAGATACACACAAACACCACATCCTGATATCAAAAATTGATAACAGATGATCTGTACATTCATATTGACTCAACTTGGGTAATAAAGAAGTGGTTAGGTAAGTCTACCAATAGTAAGATAGGTGGGTATGACTTGGGACAGATGGGTGACTAGAGAGAGCAAGTTCATGGTAGATGATGCCATTACTTGGAAGTGATGCATGTGACATCCATCCTGAAGCAATAAGGGCAGACATTAGAACAGCCTAAGCGTTCACAGTTCCACAGCTCTAGTATGTAAAAAAATATATGATATACTATACTCTTGTTTACCATCACCAAAATTTGATGGCATCTGGGGGTACTGGCAACATATAGTGGCAAATATTGAAAAAGCTAGATTGTAGTCCAATCTTTAGCAATATGAACCACAATTTACATATGGGAACCTCTACCCTACAAGCCGGTGTTGCTTGGTCATCTCTTATTCGTGTAATTCCACACATACATGCATACACTGACTGACTGCTTCCTTTGCCTGCTGCTAAATACAAATAAGAATCTTTTTGTTTCTATACTTCAGGGAAAGATTCCCACTCCTGTGATCCTCTAACTCTGGATAATGATCTTGAGGAAATTACATGCCATTCTTAGGCTTGAGAACAAAGGTAGCATCGGACTGATTGTCAAAGAGCAAAGAGACGGGATCACCAGGCTTCAAGAAAGAGCCCTTTGGGACAAATGTTCTACTTAAGAACCAGAAGTTCTTTCCATGTAACCTGTCACCTAATTCAGGATAATTAATAGTAGCTGGATTTGGATGAGAATTATAAAAGCCTCTGTCTAATAGTAGTCAAATACTGGAGTAATATAAGCAACAACATAGTTTTGTATCCTTTTAGCATAAAACTTGAATCTTGTATCATATAACCTAATCCATTTACCTTTATTATTCATAATATCATTATATCACTCCCAATCTTCTCAACCTACTACTTATATTTAACCTGTAAATCTTAAACTCTGGGTCTGTTTCTCAACCATATCCTTTTCTGCTGATTCTGTTGCCAGTAATTTAAATAATTCAACAACCAAACAATTTCAATAAAATCAGGCACTGGAAACCCAAGGTAGGATAAACTTTGTCTTTCTCTAAAAGAATATCATTGGTATTATGGTATAATTGATAAGATCAATAGCTTCATTCATTAACTCAATAAAAACTAGCTCTTTGACCAATACGCAAAATAAATGTGATGAAAAAGATTAACTTTAGTTAAACAAAAATTTATCAAGCAACAAACTAGAAGAATTGTTAAGAAACAAGCTGTAAGAACAAAATAAAACAGAGATCTGGATAACATTATAGAAATAATCAATAAATAGAGAAAGCCAAAGAATAACCTTTTACAGAGTTAAAACATTTGTAATAATAGCACTGTCACACACAATCATTTATTCTTATTGTGATTTTTAAGATTAAAAGATTCATACAATAAAATGTTTTATGAACATAAATGGGATATTAAATTGAACTCTGGGAATGTTTTCTAGTGATGTCTTTCTAAAGACAGAGGAAACATCATAAAAATGGCTTTCTCATTCATGAGTGCCTTCCATTGCTTGGGTTCTAAAGTCATTTGGGGATCTATTCTGGAGCATAATGCTAAACACCATGTGATACTATGGCTGCTGGGAATTATCCATAGACTACATGAGTTTCTTTCGCCATCATCAGAGGTATGGCCTGAACTGACATTATATTGAATCAGCTCTTTTACTAGGCAAAAGTTGGCCTTCCCAATGTCAGAAAATCTAATTGGGTGGGAAGACCAAAAAAAGGTGTTACTGAGAATTAGAAAAAAGAATATGAAGAACTTTATGGTCAAACTCTCCTAAACAAACACATCTTTCTACCTCCATAACTCACTAAGTATATTTCCTTGCATTGAACAAAATGGACACATTATTTGTTTTAAAGAAAAATAAAAAGATCAGGAAAGGGTAATCATCCTCTTCCTATACTTCTTCCCTGATGTAATGTTGCTAGAATGATGGGATGCTCTGCCCCATAATAATAACAATAATTAGTAGTTCAGGAAAAATCAGAATATTGAAGAAGACACGCAATTGAAAAATGTTGTCCTGGTATAATACAGGTAGTCCTTGACTTACGACCACAATTGAGCCCAAAATTTCTGTTGCTAAGTGGGAGAGTTGTTAAGTGAATTTTGCCCCATTTTACAAACTTTCTTGCCACAGTTAAATGAATCACTGCAGTTGTTAGTAACACGGTTGTTAAGTGACTCTGGCTTCCCCATTGACTTTGCTTGTCAGAAGGTCACAACAGCTGATCAGGTGACCCCAGGACACTGCAACCGTCATAAATATGAGTCAGTTGACAAGCATCACTGAATTTTGATCACATGCAACAGTTGTAAGTGTGAAAAATGGTCATAAGACACTTTTTTCAGTGACATTGTAACTTCGAACAGTCACTAAATGAACTGTTGTAAGTTGAAAACTACCTGCAATTAGTTATTTGTATTTTTTATGATTTACATTATTTTTTTAAAAAAATAACCTATAACGTAATGTGCGATTGGTTTAGCTTTGACATCCCATCATTTTACCTCTTATATAGCCTCTTAAAATACCACAAGTTTAAAAGAATTATACACAGTGAAGTACAACAATTCTCATGCGGATGCTTACAGACCAGTTAAACACAGCATGTTATCCTATTAAACAGTCAAGTAATTAGCAATTTAAACAGCCTGAATAAATTATCACAAATAAAATTATATGGGTTATTTGGACAGATGAAATCATGCATGACCCTTAGAAAATGAAAAGAAACCCACAACATAAATAAAGAAAAGAGGCACAAGACACACTAAGCATCAACCATATTAACTAGAAGAAACTGGATGCTTTCCCTCAACATCCATTTATTTTAAATCCCTTTCTGCAGTGTTAGCTCAGACCAGGGGTAGGCAACCTTGGCTCTTTTATGACTCATGGACTTCAACTCCCAGAATTCCTGAGCCAGCCATGCTGGCTCAGGAATTCTGGGAGTTGAAGTCCACGAGTCATAAAAGAGCCAAGGTTGCCTACCCCTGGCTCAGACCCTTACTGCCAGACAGCAGATATTTGGAAAGGGGGGAAAAAACCCCAGAGCATTGCCTAGTGTACTAGGAGCAGAGTACATCCCTTACACAGTAATTTTCACAATTGGAATGCATGAAAATGTTTCTCTGGGTGTACTTTTCCGTTGCAGAATTTTCACATCATCCAAACCATAACCTACTTTTCTAAGATAGCCTTACTCATTTGATACATTCCTTAAGTTATAGACTAGAATGCCAATGATTCTTTCTTACCTCTGTGGGAAATCAGACTTGGAAGACTCTTATAAGATGCTGTCACCTACTATACACACCATGGTATGTGTTGTTTTTGGATTTTAGGCAGTTTCTTTCCTTTAAAAGGAACTGCCTGAGAGAAAATATGTATGCTGAGGAATGAGCTGATTCCTGCCTCAGGAGTCCTTTTTTGTCCCAGCCAAATAGTACTGTGATATTCCTCCCACCAACCCTATGACTTAAAGAATCAGAATTAGCTCTCCATACAATGTTTGGGATAGGGCTAGAGTTAATTGACAGGAGGTGGAGATATTAAAAATCAAGATGGCAACCAGAATCATATAATCAAAAGCCCAGTTCTTTTTTTTTAATGTGCCCACACATAGAGGCAGGGCATCAATCACATAGTTGTGGCTGCCATCTTGATTTTTTTTTTACCCCCTCCCATCAGACATCCTCTGATAAGGAAACCAAATATATTGCTCTAATAGATAAGAAGTGAAGGAAACAAACCAGATAAGTATTACAAGAAAGCAACAGAAATGTGACTAAACTATTCTTCGTTCCTGAAAATCTTACTAAAGGATCATTGGGTGATCGGTAATTTGCAAATCACAGATTCCATTACATTCTTTATATTCTAAGAGCAGGTTGAGGTAGATCATTATGGAGAAATTATGGTAGGTCATTAGGAGTCGAAAACAACTTGATGGCATATAATAATCAATGGTATAATTTTATTTATTTGTTAAATGTATATGTTGTTCATTTCGCAGCAACTCTTTATTCTGTCTTTTGATACTGAACAGCTTCCAACACTGTTCATATTCCAAAATGTATTTATTTAACTAAACCATTTGCCTTCCAAATTTTGACCATTTCAGGAGTGTTAAGGCAGATAATCAAAAAGGTTCCAAAGCAACCAGATTATTAATTAAAATTTTATTACAATTTCCCAAAAAAGACTTACTATAAGAAGAATAAATATGAAATCCAAAGGAAGAAAGAAGACAAACAATCAAAATGAATAGCAATATATGTATTTAAAACAGCTCACAGGATATAAAATGCCAATATAAAAATAAAGAGCTTAGGTCACACAGTCTGAGGGTTGCAGCTAAGACCTTGTCCTGCTCCTTCAAGAGGTGGCAGGGGATGGAACCAATGCTTCCAGTGACAACTGAAGCAAGGAGATATATAGTCATATGGAAAAAGACAACTGCACGTTGTTACATTATGCAGTTTTGAATGTGGCTATTTAATGGTTGATAACTCACTTGCTGGGAAATCAAATCACCGTAGCAACCTCAGGTTCCTAGGACGAATGCTGTTTGAGGGGGGTAAATGAAAAAGCAGATATGTTGACAGAATCATTGTTTACAGCAGCAACCAAGGGCTGTGTGCTTCAAAATAATTTCATTTCACTTGCGCATGTTGACTAGGCTATTAAATGCTTTAAGAATGCCCAAATGTGCAATAGTGAAATGAAGCTATTAGAGGGAAAGGGTCACTTTAGGGCACAGCCCATTCTTAAAAGCTCAAGCATTTGAAACAAGCAGAAATGTGTTAACAAGAAAACACAAGCAGAGGACGGCACTCAGAAAGAGCCTGGCTCTTTTCAAATGTAGAATTGTTCCTATTCAATATTTTAGGTTTCTTAAGAGTGTGTACAGATTGAAAAGAGATAAGACAATTCTAGCTGTTAGGTGTTATTCCATTCTTTTCTTTAGTTGAGTGCTAGTCAACAGTTCAGAAGGTTCATTAAGATTCCATCAGTTGGAACTAATGGTTAGTTGCCAGTTTCCTGGCAACTCTTTGTTTCTGAATAAGAGCCCCATCATAATTTTGAAAGAATAATACTCTGTCTGAGAGGAGAGGAGATATGAGGAATAACAAGAGTACTGTAAATGAGATAGCTGAGGAGAAGGAAAATAGAGAAAAATAATCTATGGAGGCCCAAAACTGAAGGTATTTTTCAGCATGGAATCTACGTAGTGTAATTGGAGAAGTATAGAAGCTGTGGTAGTCCAAGTGGTGATGAACTAATTCCCAGAAGTCCCAGCATATATGGGAACAATGATGGAAATTATAGTTCAGCAACATTAGGCTTGCCACAAATTGCCTACTTCAGATTTGTTACTTGCTGGTTTCAAGACACAGTTGTAAATACTACAAAGAATTATAAACCTGCAGAACCCTTCCCCCCCAACACTCATGTACTCAAACCTACAAAAAGAAAAATGAACAAAAAAGTGCTGCTCCAAGAATAGCTCATACTTTGTGAGAAAGGGAAGCATGTAATGATAAGAGCACTGTGGAAAATAAATATACAACCATATTTATTCAAACAAACCAGAAGACATTAAATATTTGGTTTGAGTATCTCAGGAATTAGCTCAATAAAGTAACGTCTTGGGCTTTTAAGTTGATCAAGATGTTGGTAGAGTCAAAATGTAATTCTGACTATGCTTTCTATGAACAGAACTTTTGTCTGGATTTCCTGAGCCAATACATCTTCAGATATGACAAGAGAAAGGGTTTTTTTTCAGCAGAAGTTGGATTAGTCCCAAGAAATCATAAGTTATAGAAGAAAGATGACTCAATTTTGTATTATACTAGATCAAGTGGAGAGGGCAAATCTTATCTGTACATTTAAGCTATCTGTTGTGAAAATAGGTTTGAAAAGGACGTAAAGAGCTGACATTTTTGCTACAAGAAATTTGATGATCTGTGGTTCCCATTGAAACAAATGAAGAACAAGAATTGTGTGGAGTATTGATTATGAGAACCTGTGAATCCTCACCTTATTGCTGCATACATACCCAAGTAAACAATCTGACATAAAAATGTTATCAGTCTCCAGGGTTCTCCTTCCAAATTGGGATGGCAATATGTACATCTTTAGACACAGAAGGTCTGCAGTTCCTGAATTCAATTCTGGCTAATACTGAGTCCAACAGTATTTTACAAAAATCTTATGTAAGCACTGGCAATTCTGACCATTTGTCACTTAGCAGAAGCAAGTTGCTCTTACATAAAAATAAGAGGACAAGGTACTGACATAAAGTAAAAACAAATGGCAACGCTCAACTAAATTGATCTAAGTCTAAGCATAGTTGGTTCTGATTAGTAAGTGAATGTAAAGTTTAAGGCTGTAGACTTTACTAGGAAATAATAATCTAAAGTCCTAGAATAAGGCAGTTCAGCCCAATTCCTTTTTTCCAAGAAAACAGCATGGGTGCATCCATGTAGTTACCATGGGTTGTGATCAACTTGGTGAAGAATATACTTAACTTTATTGACTTATGTCCCACGAGGCCTCACATCTCTGCTTTAAGAATAAACCATGAGGCCTCAAATCCCTACTTTAATCTCTAGAGTACTCTCAAACACATGCAGAATTCTCTGAAACCTCCAAGAATTTTACAACAGAACTCAAAATAGTTTCTTCAGAAATGAATTAGTGTCAGAAGCATTTTCAGAATGTTGCACATTAATTTTGCATGCATACTTTAAAATATGATAGTTCTGTTCAAGTAATAAGAGAAACATATCTTATCTGAATAATTGAACCATGGTTCTTGGAGGATGTATATGAACAAGTATCTTTCCAAGTATCTCTTTCTAATGAACATAAGCTAAGGTCATCAAGGGAAGTGATTGATTTTGGACTCAGATGTCCATAAGGCATGGTCAAAAAGTCCAAATGGCAGTTATGATGGTGTGATCAAAACCCTTCCTGTTTTTTATGTGCACAGCAGGAAGAGATTTGACTGCATTTTCTTTGATCACAGTTCGATTGCCATCTTGATGCTTTTGATCAAGCCTTCCAGACATAATTGTTTGGGCTTGTTTTTGTTTATTATTCTGAAAGGGAATAATACTTGTACTGGTACAACATAAATAGAAATGGCACAAAATTAATCTTTCACTTACCTGCAGTACAATTTTAAGTATGTAATATATTTAGGCATTACTCTAGTTGAACATGTCACAATAATGAGTATACTTACCATGTCTGTCAAAGAGTGGGATGCCTGGACAAAAACTGATACAATCTGAAAGAAATAAGGACATGTAAAAACCCAATTCCTGAAATTCCTGGCTATGGCAAATTTGGTTTTGATTAAAAAATTAAGCACCTTACTACTCCCAAAAAGAATGGCATCCTTGGCACATGGGACTCGGTTTTGATCCCAGTTAGCAGCATTTTCAAAATTTGTATTTGGAATCCATTGTTTGTACACAGCAACTGAAGAGCCTTGGAAAAACCAATAGAAAAAAATAACTATAGTATCAACAAGCTTTGATTGGGAAGATAGGACCACAGCAAAATAGGATGACTGATTTTTCTTATTCCAATCACTGAATGATTAAAGCAACATTACAACTTTGAAGCTTGGCCTTTTCCTTTACACACACACACACACACACACACACACACACACACTTATTAAGCCACTAAAAAAAAACCAAGTAGCTATATATTTTAGATATCACCACAGGTATTAAAATGCCACTTGATACACCCTGGCCAGACTGATTGATGTCCTTGAGCCTTAACAACGCTACATATTGTGTTTTATTGTATTTTCAACAGCATTTTTGCTTTATGGCAGAATGCTTCCTGCTGGTATTGCTATGCTCAAATGGATTTATAAGTACTACTACTATGTATACTTTGGCATGCATGCAATAGCCAATGTTGCAGGTTCATTTTAAGGATACAACAATTGTGGTAGGGACACATTTGTTATTTAGCCACACTGGTCTCCTCTTCCTATTATTGTTGTTTATTTCTTACTTAAATATTGTTCCACTGCAATTTAGTCACTTGCTTTAGGCAATGATTTCTAGAGAATTTCCAGAAAGACTTTAAATATGGCAAAATCCAGCAAGCACCATAGAACAGGGCTTTTCAACCAGTGGTACGGGTACCACCTGTGGTACATTGGCACCTGGCAGGTGGTACACGACTATCCTAGAAAAGTGGTAGCGGGGGAGAGGTATGAGCTGAACCAGTGGTAGCACCGCACAAGCCTGAGCGAGAGATGGCTGGAGCTGCAGGGCTGTCAGGGCTCAGCAGAAGCGCCAGGATCAGTGCCACTTTCCAGCTAACCGGTGCTTCTTCGGGGCTGTCAGGGCTCAGTGGAAGCGCCAGGATCAGCACCAGGCTTCAGTTGGAGCTCTGCGCTGATCCTGGTGCTTCTGCTGAGCCCTGAAGAAGCACCAATCAGCTGGAAAGCAGCACTGATCCTGGCGCGTCTGCTGAGCCCAGAAGAAGCACCGATCAGCTGGAATGTTGCAGCATCTCCAGGGTCTTGTGATATACATTCAGATGCTTGGCAACTGATTCATATTTATGACGGTCACAGTGTCCCAGGGTCATGTGAAGTGACCAAAACCTGCTGCAACCACCCAGCAGACAGGGGGAATAAAAACCAAACAACCCCCCACCCCACCCCCACTGCCAATCCTCAACAGAAATGCTCACAACAATGAAAATCTCGGACAGGAGGAAGAGCGCTGCTGGGTGGGCAGGCAGGTGTCTTGCTCGGCTGTGGCTTGGGGGGCACTTTTTTCAGTGCCATTGTAACTTCGAACAGTCACTAAGCGAACTGTTGTAAGTCGAGAACTACCTGTACTTCATCACTTTTTTTCTTTTTTAGGGGGGGGTCATCAAGTTTTTTACACCTTGCTAGGCGACTGGTGGTACTCGGATATTGCCATATCCTAAAAGTGGTACAATGGGTGAAAAGGTTGAAAAGCCCTGCCATAGAAAGCAGCTCCTCGCCCAATTCATGCTTCTCCTGCAACATTCAAAGAAAATAATCATACATACATATTGGACAGCCTGATTTTCTGTCACATCTAAAGTAATTGAGATCTAAGCAAACATAGTAAATGGATTGTGAATTAATTCATGCCCTGGAAGACCCTTGCAGTGTTTTGTACTCATTATGATGAAGAGCTGTCAATTGCTATTATTTTTAAAATACTTTCTCACATATCTAGTCTTCTCAGAGGATGATTTTGTCCTGGAAGATGGAATTGCTATAGATGAGATCAAGTAAGGAAGATTTCTGACTCCTAGTTATTAGGATTCCACCATAAAAAGCCTTTTAGGGGCCTTCCACAGAAGGTTTCTGAACCAGTCTGAAAGAGGGTCCAGACATCTGTGTTCCCAGAATGTCATTAATGTTGGGAGAACACTGGCTTGGAGTAAATGAAATTGCTATGATGCTACTTTCCCCTCCTTTACTGAGGTTTCATTTTTCCACTGGAGGGAATTATTACCACATTGAGGTAAGCTGAGGGCATATACCAGTCCAGTATCTGATTTCTTTAATGTAAACAATGCTGCATTTCAGTGGTTAGATGACCTAGACATTGATATTTGAACATAGATCTTTTTTAATATTTATATTTTATTGGGTTCTACTAATCTAGTTGAAATGTTAATTTATATTGCTAGTCCATGTACCACATCTCCTCCTAAGTCCTGAACTTGTGGTTCTATAAGGGAAAAGCTAGCCTGTCAATGCTGCAGGCAAACAAGCAAAAAAATATAAGGTGAAATTACTAATTAATTATTACTATTTTATTAATTTCCCCCTTTTTCTTGACATGAAAGAACACTTCCTTCCTTCAATAGAATTGAATTCAATTCTATTCACTTTATCATCTCCTTCCTTCCTTCCTTCCTTCCTTCCTTCCTTCCTCTCCCTCCCTCCCTCCCTCCCTCTCTCCTTCCCTTTCCCTACATATCTGCCCTTTGGTGTGGTGGACAATGGATTTTGTTTCTAAAGAAATTGGACTGGCTTGGAAACATTGCTCCTTGTTCTCAGCATTTCAGATCATCAGAAGTGAGGATCCAGTAATCATATATAGTTTTCTATTGCATCTAAGTCTTGGGAAATGAAATGGTGGTGACAGAAAAATGCCCTTAATTAGTGTTGTGCCCACTCTTACACAGCGGGTGAAGCATCTCATGATGATCACTCGCCAACCAAGTAACGCTTCTTTCATTCTTCTGCTCATTCATACATCCTGCACAGCACCTAACCTGTACTACCTGAATGCACATGCAGAAAGAGTGAAATTAATGTTAGCCTGTTATAATCAAAGATTTTGCTATATACAAGGACTATAATTGTGTGAGCAACCTGCATGTATAGTTTATACTTATTTAATCTTTGTCAGATTCTTCAAAACACACACACATAACTTATGGAGCAAAGTAGAACAAATTAGCAAATATGAGCTTTTCTTCCACGGCAATTCAATTAAGCTAATGTCTGAAAAGTTCTCATATGTTCAATTTACTCTAGTTAGAAAATGCAAGTTAGATTATTTGGAACAGTGTCTTTTTCTAATACCAATATGTGATGAAGGGGCTTCAACCCAATTAGAAACTGTAGATTCCATTAAATTAGGAACTAAAAAATTATTGTTAAACCAAGTATTAAATTATTTCAGCCTTTCCTGAAAAAAAACTACATAGCTGAGTTCATTCTGTGGGCCCTGTTAGCATTCATCAGTCAAGCAGAAAGGAAGAAAATATCCTCTTTGGGTTACAATAAATGTGAGATTATTTAAGAATATTCACAAACAAGTTGATTTGTTGATAGAACCAAGAAAAGAAATATAATTTTATTGAGAAGACATGGGCTGTGGAGTCTACAACTGCCTGACTACAACAAACAGTTGTAAATTTTTATTGCATTCACCCATTCTCCCAGCAAATATTCCTAGATACAGAATCTTCCATTATTTGCTATCATTCACCTAGGTATCACTTGTACAGAAGTAACCAAATCATGTAGAAGTAGATTTCTTGTTTAATTCTCTGCATTTTATCTGTAAATGTATCTGCTCCAGAAATAACAATCTCTGGCCAGTAATTGGCTAACTTTAACATCATCTATTTTGGGGATGTAATCCAGCAGAGGTAATCATCTTGAATGAAGTAACTATCTTTCTCCTATATCACCCTTTGTTATAGGAAAGAGAAATTACAAAATCTGTTGACAAGTTTCTCTCTTTAAAATAGATTTTTCTCCCTCTTCCAAGTACAGTTATTCTGAGACATTTCTGACTTGTGTTGCTGACCAGGTTACCAAGGAAGAGGTAGAACTGGTGCTAGGAAATTAAAAGCTCAGACGAAGTTGAGGTACAAAGTTTACTAGCAAAAAAAAAGTATTATGAAAAGAAAAGGAAAGGAAAGGAAAAGAATCGATATACCAGCTGTTTAGAAGGCACAATGCTTTGGGGTAATAAGAATATTGCTTCACCTGGAAATTGTGATAGAGAAGATGATAGGGCAGGATTGATGCTTGTGACTGATGCAAAGATGATCAGAGAATAATTGTGCACTTTGGATGAGTTTAAATCTCCTGGACAAATTAACTGTACTGTAGTATATTGAAATAGTTAGGTGATAATCAGACCAAGTTCTTATATATTGCCTTTGAGAAATTCTGGTGAAGCACCAGATAACTAGAGGGGAGCTTCAAAAAGGAAAAAGAAAATCATCAAATTGCAGACCTGTCAGACCCCTGTCTTGGTTATAGTATTTATGAAAAAGATCTTGGAATTGTAGTTTATTGCAAACTGAATATAAGTCAACAAAGTGATGTGACTGCAAAGAAAACAATTGCAATTGTATTAACATAAGCATAATTTACAAATCACATTTCCTGTGATTTGTGATCTATTTTATTTGGCTTGACCCCTCACCATCAGCACTTTTTGTAATACTAAAAATCATAGTTTTAATAAAAAATCAAAGAAATTAAACTAGAAACAGGCAACAAAGATGATCAAGGAACTAGAATCTAATCCCTGTGAAGGGACACTGAAAAAGTTGAGTTTGTGTAACCTTGAAAAAAAAAATGAGTTATGATGCATTTTTTTAATTCTGAAACATTATCACAGAGAGTAAAATCAAGTTTCTCAGTTTTAAAGAAGACTAACATTTATCTCATATAGTAAGAAAACTCCACCAAGCTAAGGGAGAACTAAAGAGAATATATTGTAGTGTCAATGGAAACTTCCCCCCAAAGTAATAGCGACTTCAGAGAGGATGTTTCTATGTGAATCACTTCTTGAATAGAGGAAGGGGTTAGAAAAACTCTCCCCCAGATGCTATAGTTTCAATCCTAATTTCTGCTCACCAACTCATGTGATTCAGTTTAGAAGAAAAAGAATATCATAGGCAGTATGAAACTATTCTTAACAACTTAAAAAATAAATCTGTTCACTTCCTGGCAGACCCAATCAGGGAGACTTAACAGGAGTTTGGCTGTGGAGTTTAAGGGGCAAAGATATAATAAATCAACCCTATTAGATGACAAGTGTGGACAGAGAGAAAGAGAAGAAATAAAAAGTATTTTTATCGATGGTGCTTTAAAAACAGAAGTGAAAATAAAAAGCCATGACTGCCAAAAGTAATTGTATGTGTGAACTGGAACTGTATTTGATCATCCATCGCATTACTCAGCGGTATGACATAGCACCAAAAAAGCAAATGCAATTTTAGGTTGCATCAAAAGAACTGTTACATCCAGATCATGGGAAGTAATAGATCCACCTTATTTTGCATTAGTCAGTCCCATCTTGAATCCTTCCTATGTTCAGTTCTCTGCATTATGTTAAGAAAAACTCAGAGAAATTGGATCAATTAAAAAAGGTAAGACTGACAGAACGGATAAAAGTTTTCAAGTCTCTAGATCAGTATCACACAGTAACCACAGTGTGCAGAACAGGGATTGAGTGCACAGTGCAGAACAGGGATTGAGCTAAACTATAGAAAAACATGTCATTAGATTAGGGGGGGGGGGACCAGAATTTTGGATAGTGAGATTTCATCCCTTTCCTGGGATGAAAGTCATGCCCACCTATACCTAACAATATCATGGCACAATCCTTTTCCTCCCAAAACTCCGTGATATTGCCTTCATCTCACTAGCCCATAATTTAGGTAGATTTAAATTAATTGTACCAGTGTTAGAATAGTACTTTTCCTCCTTATTCAGGCTATTATTTAAGGATAGATTCAAGCTTTATAAAATTTATTAGCTTTTGTCATTCATTATCTTGAAGTCGGGTGACTGCAATGATATGGAAGAGGAGCAACAGAAGTCAGATACAGATTGGCAATGGAGATGTGACATTTCATGCTGGCATGGTTTTGTGGCATTTCCAGGATAGGGGAATAGCATTGTGACTTGCTAGTAGGAAAAATTTATTTTCAGTAAGAGACTGGAAAATCATCTATTGGATATGCTTCATTTTAGATTTCTGGATTGAACAGCAGGTTGGATTTGATGGCCTAAATAGCCTGTTTTATCTCTCTGATTTTTTTTCTGGCTGTAAAAGTGAGAAAAATCAAGAATTGTCTAGGCTGGAATGGATATAATATAATATGCTTATGTTTTAATCTACTGATGCCCAAAATTCATGGGGTTTTTTAGCTTTAGATTATTAAAAATATCAGTCAGATTCTAATATTGGTTCAAATAACAATGCTTGAAAATATATTTAACACTTTTCCATCACACACACACAAACATTTTCTCTGTCTAAATTGTTCTTGAAGTTTCTGCAAATCCCATATGATTTACTGACAGAATGTGTTTAGCTTGATACTGTACATTTTTCCCCAGTGTTGAGCCAATTATAAGCCCGTAGCTTTGGCAGTATTTATATGCACAAATGAAATTGTGAATTTGTCTCCACTACAACTTTTAACAAAATGGTAATCCCAACAACTGTTTTATAATAAACATAACAAAAATACCACAAGCCCCTTCAGTGGAATTGTACATTCTGGTGTCCCCAATATCAATATAATTGCTGTCCAATCTCTTCACAACCAGGATGCTGTGAGAGGGTCCAGGACAAATGTAGTTATCCAATTAATCAGGACTCCCACTTGCACAAAGAAACACTGCCAGCATATTAGCACTTCACACTTAGCTCTCCTTTCAGTCTATCACTTAATGCATGGTCACTATCACGCATGGCCAAAGTGCACTTCAGCTGTGGGGCATGTCGATAACATGGGCAATCTCACTTCACCTCTCACACTTTCAACAAAGGCCCTTAGCAAACATTCAGTCACAGATCCTTCATCTCACACCATTTCTGATCTGTGAGGAAGCCTTGAGGTTAAATTCCAGTGCTGGTATGTTTAAAGCCAGCATGGATTTTCTACTTTCGTGGGTGGTATTACAAGAAAGGAAGTAAATATTTGATATTCCCTGCGTATGTTTTTCTCATCAACTCTTAAACTGTAAATATGTCTGCTGGTTGCTAGGCAACCAACAATGGCTTTTTTTCCCCATTTCTGTTCCACTAAGTAGCAAACAGTCCGGGTGAGGATGAGAGCAATGATCCGGATTGTAAATGGCCAGATGAACCAAGGATGGCAGCAAAGGGATCCAGAACGCTCTGATCCTTGGCAATGAATCATAGGAAAGAAATAGTTACATAAAAACAAAGCAGATTCAGAGTAAAACATAACAGAAACAGAAGCTGCTTCTTGCATCTCCTAGATCTCAGAAATTGATAATTAACTACCCTCCCCAAACTCAAAACAACAACAGCAACACCTCAGCTCAATCATTCACTTGCTTGTATTCATCTCCTGCAGAGAAACTGAGCAGAATCATTTCCAGCCTCTTCAAAATCTGTCTAGGTCTTGAACTGGTTTGTTCATTGATAGCATGTCAGTTAACCAGCTACTGTTGTCAGAGACAATCAGCCAAAGCAGGAACATACTTTGTTTTTAATGTGTTTAGTTTTTGTGATTATTTTATATTGTTTTATTTTTTGCTTGGGAGCTGTATGGAGTTTGTTATAAGATGAGCCTCTATATAAATGATCTAAATAAATACATAAATATTGGTGATCTGTGTGCAATATCTCTTTGGTGATTATGACTTCTGTTCACTCATAGAATCTTTGAACTAGATCTGGATTTCAAATAGAAACAAATCTTCAATGAGGCATGATCTAAGTATTGGAAAACCCAATAGTAGCTTGCACTTTGTTCAGCACTAATTCTGTATAAGACATTGGATAATAAAAAACAACCAAGATCCATTATAAAATCTTCTGCCTCTTTAAATCATAGAAATATCCATGTTCTAGTTTTACCATAACTGAGAGCTTTAGCTTGATTCTGAATTATGTCATTGGATTATGTCACTTCTAAATTTAAGTGAGAGAATCATGGGATTGAAAGACTTCCAATGTGTTAAAAAAAATGGCTACATAAAGTAGATGTTGTCATCTATGTTTCTTGTGGAGATAGGGTTTGCTTTTTTTATTTAAAATAAATTCATCCAGGCAATTAAAATTGCAATTGCTATCTGCAATTAAAAGTGTTGATCTCCTTGTCAAACAAAAAATTACAGTAAGGCAAATAGTACAGTAAGGCAAATAGTACAGCCACACTCACGGAATAAACAAAATAAAATACTATGACAATGATTATCACGAATTAAAATTTTACACATTTGTGTAGGAAGTCAGCCCCCCAAAGAAGGAAATATTAAAAGGGACAAAAATATATTTCCTCAAAGGATCTTAAAGAGGCAGAAAAGCATGCCCAGTTTTCTTAATCGCCCCAAGTCTCCCTCCCCCAAGCAGAAACCAGCTCTGTAGAAATGCAGATGTAAACCATTCAGGAAGGTTGAAGCTAGAAGATTAAGAAGACAAAGACACCTAAAATCTACATACTCCACCCAAACTCTAAGACAGGACATAAAAGGATTAACCAATAGATACCAAAGGGCACACTCAGACTCAGGTCAAAGTTCATGCCACAGGAACAACTCCAAACAAAAGGCTCCAGAGGGTATAAAAACACACTCTCTACATGTGCTTGCTCTCTTTTTCTTCCAGAGCCATCTTCCTGTCTGGCTCTCCTCTTCAATAAACTGCAACCTTCTTTCTAAAGCAGTCACCATGTTGTTTATTCCCGGCTTCGACTGAACCATGATGAAGACTTTTCATTCAGCATTTGTTTAAACAACTCTTGGAAAAGTGTCTGTTATATTTTGTTTCTTTTCTAATATTTTACAATTAATATGCAAACAAAGTACAAATTTGCAAAATATCACAGATGTAATTGTGGGAATTGATATACAGTGGGGAAACCAAAATCTCAATTTATGCAAACCATTTTTCTTTTCATCTCAATTATTTGTAATTTAAAAATTACAACACCAGTCTACTTTACAATGTTGTTGTAAAACTTGATGGGATTACATTAAGCATTAAATCACAGTTTTGAAATCAACTGCATAGTCTGGCATTACAATGCCAGAGAAACATTCAATCTCTATCTTCTAATGTAATTACTGTGGTATTTTATATAATAAAATGTTGCAAATTGCAATAAAATATTTTCACTTCCCAACAGCTATGGTACTGTTGCTGTGTTTAATTTCTATAAATAAATTGTGACTTCTGCTTTAATCAGTTCTTGCATTCAGGGAGCTTGGTCTTTGAATGTTAAATAGCAATGCATATTTAACAGAAGTTATCTCACAGTAGTAGCTTCAGGCTTTACACATAGGGGTGCAGGATGGAGGGAGAAGCTTAGATAGAAGGAAAGGAATGAAAAATCCAAGCTGCAGAATTTCTATGAGTATGCTGGCTCTGCAAATCACCCCAAAACTATTTACATGGAAATTACCTTTTTCTGGCTGAATTATAAATATATCACAAATGATCAAATTCTTGGCTCTTTTGCACAATACATAGCAAGTGTTGCTACCTAGAAAATGATTTGACCTGCAAACCCCAACCTTAGATAGCATTGTCTTTACTTACCAAAAACCTGTAGAAAAACCAAGGAGGAAAGGAACACCTTCATTTTGCAGCCTCCTGATTCTACTCTGTCTCCTCAGTCTCCCTATGAACTTTGGACTCTTCCTATCATGTGACACTTTGTAATTTAAGGAACTCTGCAGGACTGTGAGATGATTGTGAGGTTAATAAGAGGGTTCTTCCCTTTTGATTTCAGCACACAACCTGCCTTTCATATATTGCTACTGGAGCGTGATCTGAACCATAGCCCTTCCCCAAAAGTAGTATCTCACATTTTTTAATGCTGTGGAAAAGGGTGAGGCATATGAAAAAGTAATCTCAGCATAACTTCAAGTCTAAAGTCATTCTCACAAGAATTCTTTGTTCAAATGCCACCATCCTCAACCAGCAGTAAGTAGAGGTCCAGTAGATTGGGGAGTCTCCATTAAACACAACATTATTTACAGAGGATTGACCCCCCACTCCTCCAGAGTCCTTTATCTTCTTTTTCCCAAGCACTAAAACCACCTTACAGGGGATCTGCCTTTATTTTATCCTCAGAAGACTAACCCTGTGAATTATGTTTGGGTGAGAACACATGACTTGTTCAAAGAGTTTCCATGGCTGAATTGGTGGACTTGGCTTAGAATCACCTCATTCTTAATCTATTATTTATTTATTCAAATCTAATCTAATCTAATATTTTATTACAGTCAAAGACCAGCACAATTAAAAATGCTCAGAAAGTATCTAGTTAAAAGTTCTAGAATAAAATAATAACAAATAACAAAATCTATATTGAAATCATAATTTGGCAGCCTGCCTATTGGTTGCACATTTATTTGTTCAAATTTATTAGCCGCCCAACTCTGCGTGTGATACAAAATCTGAAAATACATAAAAGCAGATAAACGTCAAACCAAACAGTCCAGTTTAAAATGGTCAACTAATGCAAATCAAGTAAAAAATTCCCTCCTACAATTACAATGACACAGTAATACATCGACTCCAGACCTGAAAATAAAGCCAGGTTTTAACTATTTTCCAGAATCTGAGGAAACAGGTGCTGTTCTTATCTCCGGGGAGATGCTGTTACTGAATGTGGGCCACAAAAGAGAAAGCATACTTTGACAGTCCCATTTGATGACAACATTTAATACCCAAGCTACCATATCACACTAGTACAGTGTTGAAATATGAAGCAAAACTATAAGTAATTGCAGCACATTGTACCACCAAATATAAAAGGGGAATGAAGAAAAAATATGAATAAATGCATACAATTGGAGAGGTGCAATTGTTGGTATGTCTCATCCCTAGGAAACTACAGTATTTGCTTGTGAAGCAGGCAGAAAAATAGAATATTGCACTATAAATTTAATTTATTAATTCCAAAGTAGTCCTGTTAAAGTTAATGGAACTTTTCCAAAGCAAGTGGAATTGTAGATTAGAGCTATCAGTTTCCTTCTCTGACATTGGTTTAGGAATTATCATTAACCTTTCATTAATTGAATTTCATTCACTGTTTGTAAAATGTTAACATTTTATAGAGCTACTATTCATTATGCTATTATGCTCATTCCCACTCTAAAAGATCCATTATCTAATAATTATTAATAATAATGTCAAATGGGTAGCTTTTCCAATTAAACTTCCTGAAGACATCAGTGAATAAAAATAATTTTATTAAAATTTGGAAATTGGATGATGATGATCATCATCATCAGAGAAGACAGTGCAGAAGGAACTGAGAAGAAAATGAAACATATTTACATAACAGCATTTTTCTTGCTAAAAGCAAAAAGAGTTGGAGTTCACAAGGAAGATTCAGTAAAGGCCATTAAGTAATGGAAGAGAAAAAGGGAAGAAAAATAGATACATTATGTACTCCTGAAACTAAAAGAGAATAATTTATAGCATCTAAATGAATGTGGTCTCCTCTTCTGGAATATAGATGATGAATGTATAGAAGTAAAGTCTTGATGTAATTACAAATTAATGGGCTGCAATGTATGTTAGAAAGTATGAATGGGATTCATCGAGATTGTTAGGATTTGTATGAAAACACAAATTTGTAGTTTGGTAATATTTTTGTGTTAATGCTCCAATATGCTTATAATAAAGGACCAAGTATGATTTTTGGAAAATGTTGCAAAATTTATACATATGATCCAAAGATCATGTTACTCTGTTAAGTAAAAGTGACATGGATAGATGAGTGAAAATGAGGTAAGAGAGCAAGAAAAAGTGGTTTTGTCATGGACAATCCCAAAAGAACAGAATTTATATGCTTAAAGTTTTATTTTAAATATTTGGGTTAAGACTAGGTCTATTCAGGTGTATCTATGGCAAAGGAAAGCATGAATAATTGTTGCTATGGAAAAACTGACATATGTATGTCATTATAATTGGTGGTATACATCTATATATGTCATCATAATGAAAGGTTCTGACAGTTGGCTTTTTTCCCTCCCAATATGACTTTAGAAAAAGTAGTTTGCTTTTTGGGGGACAGAGAAAGGGCTTAAGTCAGGTTTGTTGACTACAATAGGTGTAAGGGCCAGAATGTGGCTGAATTAATGGATGGAACACTGAGTAGTATCCCCAAAGCAACAATGTCAATTAATTGAGAAACTGGAATAAGCCATTGTCCAAAAAGAATATAGTGGAGTTAGGGAATGTTCAGAGAGGGTAACTAAGATGATCAAGGATTGGAACAGCTTCCTTAAGCAGAAACTAGACATTTAGTGCTTTTTAGTCTAGAGAGAAGGCAACTGGGAGGGGCCATGATTGCAATGCATGGTGTTGATAAAGTAAAGAAGGGGAAGCTATTTTCCCTCCCCCAAATACTAAAATCAGAGATCACCCAACAAAATGGAATCTAGTTTAGTTTAGTCAAGGCAGACTAAAACTTTTTTTTATATACAACATATAATTCATCTTTGAAATTTACTGCCATAATATATGACGCTAGCTATCAGCTTGGTTGGCTTCAAAAATGGGTTGGACCAATTCATGGAAATCCTGGGGATCAATGGCACAATTAGCCTTGATGGGCATGTGACTGCCTCTAAAGACCATCTGCTGGGAGTCTAGTGAACTTCCTTGTGCACTTGGTTGGCTAGTATGAGAACAGTCTGCTGGACTAGATGAGTCAGGGATCTCATCCAGGAGGCATTGCTTATGCTTTTATGTTTCTATGTTCCAGAGCTAGTTTGGCAGCATATTGATAGATGGGAACTCCAGGTGATTGCTGACTCCGAAGTGCCTGTGGCTTGGATAGTGGTGCTGGCAAGAAGCTTTGGCAAGCACCTATCAGAAGTAGAAATCATGGTGTGGGGTATGTGTGGAACTGGTGACAATTCTATGGCTCAATCTAAATAGAAATTGCAGCTGATCTGGTACATTGAGAGGGCTGAAAGGGGAGAGCTTTTAGTGCTCTGATTTTGTGGAGTATGGGAAGCAGACAAAATCAGACCAGACAACAAGCCAAATTCTGATCTGAGCCCTGCAATTGTTCTGATGGAAGAAGTCAACATCAACATCTCTCGCTCACAGTCAAATGGAGAGAAGATTATTTCTAGCCAATTGGATTACTTGTTGTGGAAGAATCTAGATTTTATGACATCTACAACATTCGTTTGCTGGGTGGATCTCAAACTATTGTATGTGGATTGTGACATTCAAACAAATTTATTTCTGGACTGAATGGTAGGAGAATGACTGTTTCCTCTCTAGGAAAGAGAGAGCAGGTGCTTATCTCCTATAGTGCTGTTGGAGCTTGCCGTCTGTGGACCTAATTAAAATGGGCCATAGTGTGGAAAAGATATGGAAACTGGTCTTTAAGTGTGTGTGTAAATAGTTGTTTTTTTAAAGCTCTTTTTGTTGGCAAATGGGCCCAGGGGACTGCTGAGTGTTAACTGAGGATTGGATGGTTAGGGTTGGGGGAGGTGATATTGTATGAGAAGCTCTCAGGACCTGGCATTGCTCCTTAGCGTTCAAGAGCAGACTAGACATACGGGAATTGGAGAACAGGTAGGAACTACCACAATGATAGTCAGAAAGAGATATGATGGGAGGGAAAAACTAGAGGGAAAGTGAAATGATTACAGTAAGAGAAAATGTAAGACTTCTAGCAAAAAGTATTAGAAGTTAGATTTTTCTGCATTCAGAATGAATGAAAAGTGGTTGAAAGAAAGACTGTTGCACTGATACAACTGATATACTGATACATTACCCTAATTGGATAATGAAATGTCTGCAAGCAAACATCTAATCTCAAAGAGCACCAAGAACTCCACAATTGAATTCTGAGTTACAGATGTTCTCTCCTATTGGAATGTTAAAGCTGCTAGGAATATGCTGAGAAGTGTGGAAAACGTCTTGGTGAAATTAAGTAAAAAAAGCTATAGGTGAGAAAAAACATGCATGTAGGAGAATAATTCATGCAAAAATGAGAATGATAGTGTGCATGTAGAGATAGTGTGCATGTAGATTGCAAAGAGAGCAGTCTAAAAGGGCAAGGATTAAATAAAATATATAGATAGAATTTGATAGAAATAAAAAAAAAACTGTTTAGATATAGGTAAAAGAGGTAAACCAGAAACTTGTAGTAGATGGAACTGAATAAAAAAATAAAAGTGATGAAATAGTTTTGGATTAATTTGAAGTGAGGAATATTTGTTGAAAGGAACATTCTAGAGACCCATATAGAAATGATAGTGATATGTCAAAAAAGTGGAATTAAAGTGAGTTTTGTAAGACTCCAGAAAAATGAATGAAAAAGAAGTAATAAATGCTGTGAGAATATAAAACATGGTGAAGCTGCAAGTGTAGATGATAGAACTGGAGAAATTGGTAGGAACATAATGATGTGACAGGTAGAAATGATGCACTTTGTTTATGGAGTGGCTGTTTGACTTATTTAATATGTGTAGGAAGACTTCATCGGTGCCTGATGATTAGAAGAATGCTGTTGCTGTTTCCATGTACATAGTAAGAGGGAATATAAAAAATCACTAAGGGGTATGTGTTTATGACTGTGCCTCAGAAGGTTTTGGGCAAATTCTAACTGAAAATGTTCAGACAGTGACAGTAAGAAAAATTGGGAAAGTTCAGTATGGTGAATGCAGAAGTACGCAGGCAGCAATTAAAGGGAGGGAGGGAGGGAGGGAGGGAGGAAGGAAGGAAGGAAGGAAGGAAGGAAGGAGATGATAAAGTGAATAGAATTGAATTGTGCAACAGGGAAGTCACACTTTGTTGGTCCCGTAAGATGACAACATTTAGCAGAAAGGCCTTAGACTTAGAGCATAGCTACTCTGCTTGGAATGTACCAGGCAAACATAAACAGTTGGAAATAAGCAGGCTCTCAGTTATGAAGGCAATATGAACTTCATAGATAACAACCAGCACGTTGAATTAACCTGGAAGTCAACTGCAGCCAAAGCAGATTGTGGTGACACATGGGCTTACTGGTAGTGGATAGTATATGGTCTGTTATAAGGAATGAATGTCAAAAGATGTGTAAATGGTTGTATTTGAAAATGAGCTGAATTGAATGCAGTGGGAATTGGGTACCAATAGTCCTTGAGTTAGGACCACAATTGGGATTGGATTCTCAATCATTGAACAAACTGGTTACTAAGTTGTTAAGTGGGATGTCACATGTCTGCCCACATGATTGCTTCACTCGGTGTTCACAATCCCAGCACAACCCTGTTGAGGTCATTAAGGAATCGTGTGGGTCATTAAGTGAACGGAGTTCCCAGGTAAAGAATGTGGGATGTCAGGGGGAGGGGGGGAGTCCTTGGGAAGCTCTGTTCAGGCACTGAAAATTTTCTGTGCCAATATCCAAACAGGGTTTTCAACTCCTGAACAAAGAAAAGCTTGTGCGTGGCCTGCATCAGGCCTCCCAGAACTTCCCCCATCCACCTGAGGCATCCCACATCCTTTACCTTACTGTGCTGACTCTCTTTTTTGGATTTTAGCTCCCTGTCATCTCCAGGGATTGGCTGAAAGTGCTGCCAGCTGAAGGATTGCCACACCCATTAAGTGCACAGGGGAACTCCTTCAGAGGGACAGGAATTACAGCCATTGTTTACTGCTGATCTTTTTTTCTTTCTGAGATTGTATGTGTATGCAGTCAAACTGGTTCAATTATTTATTTACAAAATTGGTTTGGTTGCCTATCTTAAGTGAATAATTCTGGGCAATTAACAACAGGAAAATGAATTAACAGGCAGCACCAGGTAGTTAGTACTTGACCAGGAATTTGCATAGAGCAATATTCAACAAATGTAATGCCCATCATTTTAAAGAAGAAGCCAACTCTTGGAATTATACTTAGTAACATATCAACCACGGATACCGCTCTTTAAGCACCGGTTGACGTGCATAATTTGCTATAGTCAGACAGCAGTATTTTTAAAAAATCTATTATCCATTGAAATAATAGTTATATTTTTAATAAGCATATCTTGGCTAATGGCTGGTAGGTTATGTCTCCCAGGGAAAGTCACTCAATGGGTGCCATTAGAGGTAAGAGGTTGTTTGTATAGCCCTGCTATTTCCAAGTTCAGGGACTATGCCAAAAATTGTCTAAGACAACACTCAGAATAGAATCACGTTCCTTATAGGTGCCCTTTCTGACCTGAACGCTAAGTACATAAACATATACCTGAAGCTGATTTACAAATAACAGCAATGCAAAATCCCTTCAGCCTTAGTTTTTTTAGCTTCTTTCCTTAAGCAAAAAACAAATGTACATGATTAAAAAATAACATGTAAATGGTGTTTTATTTCACCATAAAACATAAGGAGACAAACACAGAAAGAAATTGTCTCAAGCTCATGCACATACATTGCAGCAAATTAGTTATAAATAATTTCATTATTATTTGAAAAGTGAGAATGTTGGCTAATTAATGCCAAGGAGATGAGTCAGAGGTTACACTCCAGTGGCTAATTTAGGACTAGGCAACTTTATTCATTATTCATTCATACATTAATATTTATAGCTTGTCCCAATTCACATAGACTTTGGGCAGTGAATAACTTAGTTCAAAACAATTTTAAAAACATGGCAGTAAACAAAATACATACCGTATGTGATGCCCAGATTCAGCTGGGGGCCAAGAGTATATCAAAACAATACTGCTTCAGCTTGTTTAGAAAATGCAAAGAGGATTGAGAATCACTCTACTTTCAAGGAAACAATATTCCACAAGATGCAGGCAACCTGTGTGAAGATCTATTTTCTGGTCTATACCCAGTGTATTCATAAGGAAGGGAGACTTCAACAGGACCTCTCCAAATGGCAGATTTTGTTTTGGTAAGGTATTATCTGAAATAGCCCAGTATTTTATCATATAAGGTTTTAAAGGTGATGACCAACAGTTTGAATTGACCCTAGAAATCTACTAATAGACAATATTAGGACTTCACACTTGGTATCACCCTATATTGATGGGATTGATCCATCACCAATTTTGCTGCTGTACTTTGTACCAATTGCAGTTACCAATTGTCTGATGAGAACCATAGCAGATGATGTCACAGGTTAATATAACCCAGTTATACTGTATATCTCTTCCTACACTTCCCAACAGTTGTCTGTGGAAACCCAGATCAGACTTTGGATTTTATTTCACTGGCTCCAGAAGGGATTGAACCACAATCTTCAGGCTTATAAAACCATACATCAAAACTCTCCATAGGCTACATCAAGCCTTAGTTCATTGGCATATAAATGGTAGATAATTCCACAAAAATATTTCTCATGCACAAACTGAGAAAGAGGATCTGAAAGGTGACATTGATGGAAAATCTTGTTTTTTGAAGGGAATAAATCAGTGGTTGTACATAATAGTCAAACATCTTCTCATAGGTCTTTATCAATTGGGGTTATAATTGAAAAGAAGACTTATCCATAAAAACTTCAGGAAAGAAGAATGGCACACTGTGATATAAAGCAATAATAACTGCACAGCACTGGAGTTTGAGCTTATAGCAAATTTTATCATTTGGTTAAACAGCTTGTATGCTGTTGAGCATTACTCAGAAACTTACAAAATCTCAATAAAACTTAATAAGTAAAAGCCAGTGACAAGACTTTGCTTCCAGCAGAGGGCTGTGAATGAAAAATCAAATGCAAACCCAAAAGATGGCTTCAGCTGATGGATTGTATGCTATGAATAACCATTTAAGAAATAAATAGCAGCATTTTTATTACTGTAGCAATCTCCATAGCAAAAGCACTAAGGCTGCCTAATGCAGCAGGCTGCTTTTCTCAATTCTCATTTGAAGGCCTCAGGTATCACATGAGATGGAGGTATCAGTAGAATATGGTCGAAAAAATTAACATGGTGGCAATAGCAGTGCAATTGAAGCTTAGCCTGTTCTCTTATTTGCATCACATAACAAATAGACAGAGCTTTGATCCTAATTGTAGGCACTATCTTGACTTTTTTTTTTAACTACGTCCTAAGCATAACCCTGCTTGAGAAGAATGGCAAAGCAGGTTTGGTTCAAAAAGTAGAAAATTTACCTTTACTCTCAATAATAACATTCTAGTAACGAATGAAATAATTGTGCACTTATTCTCACTTTGCGTGGAGCCCCAGATGCATACCCATTCTCACTTATCAACTTGAGAATTTTGAGAATTACCTTCTTCCAATATCTGCCAGGTTTTTCTCTGAGGCAGAAATGTCATGAAGAAGTTTCCTCAGGCAAATGAATGAAAAAGCAGCATATTTTTAGTTATTTTAATTAGTTATTCCCAAGCAGAGAAATTGTGTTTTTTTCTGCCCTATGTTCAAAAACAATTTTATTTATTTTAATTTATTTAATTTACTCACCTGAGGGAGAGAGCACCCATTATGGTTCAGTTTTAGAAAGCAAAATATCTTTTATCAGTCAAACTCTTGAGTACATAAAAGCTCTTATTTGCACCTATATAGTGACAAGCAGAAACATCATGCTAAATATAGTGAGAGTGAATTAATAAAACAGGAATTCAGCAGATATATACTACAATAGAAAAGCAGCTCTCTTGTGTGTCCCCATTTCTCACTGCAACTGAAAAGCCAAACAAGCAAGATCATGTTTGCCAAATAAAAATGGGGGTCTTCACTGTAACCACAAGAACTACAATAGAAAGAAGTGGTATTTTGAACTGAACAATAAATCACTGTGGGGAAAAAAGCTGAGGAAAGTTCACTTGAAGATCTTGTCTGGAATTTGGCAACAGGCAACACCAATACAGTAATTAAAAGAGCAAGAGGCTTCTCTCACAGCTTGGTAGGCAGACACTGAGAACAAGATGAAAGTCAAATCAAATGCAGAAGGCAAAAACAATTACTGGACTAATTGTCCCTAAGCACAGCTGTATAGTTTTCTTAACATGTGTTAATGTTACGAACATAAAATAAATATAATAATTTATGTATCTCTCCTACTAACAATATTTCTACAATAAGAATTATTAGCGAGGGGGAAAATGCATGGTTTTCTAACAGATATCATACCCTGCAATGTCTGTTTTTAATCACTAGAGCACAGGGGCCGTTGTAGAAAATGGCAGTTGCTGCCGGGCCACAGTAGACTCTGAGAGGACCAGACCTCCTTGCCTACGCAGTAACTATTAATATATTTTATAATTTTGACTGCCAAGGGCAGAGACATAAGCTTTTGATAGAACAAAAATGTGTATTTGTCTTTAAGCTTCCAGCTGCCACAAGACATGTTCTTTGCAACAGAAGGAGCCATGAAAGTCAAGATGGTATCCATAATCATGCAAATGAAGCCCTGCCTCTTTTTTTATCTGCCTCACAATCTGCTTCTAAATCACTGGCCCTCATCAAATCTCAGAGGATCATTACTTCAGGGAAATGACATTCAGAGCAGCCAAATGTTAGTTCTAGATGTGCCACTCCCACTATCACAATCCATTTTTAGTCTTGGTGATAGAAACAAGACCAAAATACAAGAGAACTAGGGGGTTCAGTATAGTTTCCCTTAGTCCTCAGGTGTTTCCATAGCCCTGAGCATAGTTGCATTTACTGGACAGTGTACACAACTTTCCAACATTTGGAACCTAATTCTCAGGCCCAAATTGATCCAAAATAAATGTTCAGCATAGCCAAATCACGCTTCAGGAACCAATGAAAGGGAAATTGCTCGCCTGAAGAACACTGAGAGAATCTCCTTAAGAGCAATGAGTATTTTCATTCATTACAACCTATTAGAGAAAACAGAAATGACAACTTTGCAGTCTCTTGACTACCTTGAAGTTGAGGAAAATCATTTCACTTTATCGTAACATTTTAAATACAGAAATAAAACCAAATACATAAGATATAATCCATTATTCCCTTTTTACAACTCTGTAGTCCCTAATATTAAGACAAAATTATTATTTTGTCTTAATATTATTTTCCACACACCCCCCCATGGAATAGAATGAAATAGTCCTGCCTTAAAAATATTTGTGGGGTATTTTTTCATAAGGTGACCAACTGTCCTCCTTTAGGACAGTCCTCCTTTTGTGAGTTCTGTCCTCCCTCAAAAAGTGTCCTCCTACATTTCCTCCTTTTCGATATTTGAAGACTAATCTGCAGGGCTTTTTTTTTCTCATAGAACACTCAGAACGGCGTTCCGGCACCTTTTTTTGAGGTTTTTTTCCCAACTTTTGCATGAGCTGTGCTACTCCCGCTATTGGCTTTCGAAAGCCAATAGGAATTGCTGCTGAGTGCGCCAAAACATCCGGACGGCAAACTTTGCACATGTAAGTTGTCTGCAGCGAAAGCAAATTGGCAGGAACTTTGCACCCCTCCCTGCTACCCAACTGCACCATCTCCTAGTTAGTCCCGAAGATACCTGGAGGAGACTGGAGCGGCGACACCATGGTCACTTTCTCTTGATCTTCGGCCCTGCTAGGGCAATAATGGCTGCAGGTGCAAGAGGCAGGGGCGGTGGGGCTGCTGCAGGCGGGAGTGTGAGCGGCAGCAGTGGCCTGCTCTACATGGGGCTGCACAGGGTGGGCGGTGGTGCTGGCAGGGCGGCTGCAGGCAGGGTCTGTTGATGGCGGGCTGCCCCCTGGGGCCGGAGCCGGCGCTGCTGGTGCTTTGGGAGCTGCGGGGCCCGCTCTACATGGCGAGGCAGCAGTGCTGGCAGGGCAGCTGCGGGCGGGGGTGCGGCATGTAAGCATAATTACAATATAAAATGTTATTGTTACAAATGTTTTTATTATGCATTTATCATATTATAGTGTATTCTGTATTATTGTTGCAATGAATAAAATGTTTCTTTTATTTACGATATTTTTTTCTTCAATTTATTTGTGTCCTCCTTTTCATTGTAAAAAAGTTGGTCACCTTATTTTTCAAACCATAGTTTATTCACTTAAATATATCTGGATTGTTGGCAGATTGATCATATATTAAAATGTAATCCTGCACAAGGATTAAATTCCATCCTCTTTTTACATTTACATATTCCTTTAACAAATGGAATTAGGCCAGCAGGAGCTGGAAGGATCAATGAGTAAAGGAAGAAGGCATATCACAGTCCTAACTTGGACACTTTTGCTGAAGAAAGAGAGGCTGTGCCTTTGAAAATTCATATAGTTTATGCATTAGAAACAGTGCCAAATCATCTCATGTATTCAAATCACCAGAAGGCAAAGAGGGATTGTAGCTTAACAAATTCCTACAATCTCCACCCCAACTAGGCCATTTGCTGAGTAGGTATATGTCAAATATTATATATTGCAAAGCTGCATTTTCACTGATGTAATATCTCTAATAAAGTGCATGGTACTTCAGGGAATTTAGCTAGGCAGAAATGACTGATTAAGTCAGTAGAACAGCTTGATGGACAAGAAGCAACGGGTGGAAACTAATCAAGGAGAGAAGCAACCTAGAACTAAGGAGAAACTTCCTGACAGTGAGAACAATTAACCAGTGGAACAACCTGCCTCCAGAAGCGGTGAATGCTCCAACACTGGAAGTTTTTAAGAAGAGACTGGACAGCCATTTGTCCGAAATGGTATAGGGTTTCCTGCCTGAGCAGGGGGTTGGACTAGATGACCTCCAAGGTTCCTTCCAACTTTACTATTATTATTACTACTACTACTACTACTACTACTACTACTACTACTACTACTACTATTATTATTATTATTATTATTATTATTATTATTATTATCATTTGGATAAGTATTTACCCCCAAATTAAGGAGCAAAGGCAAGACTATTCAGGCAAAGTATATTTCAGTCAAATTACCTTTATTAGAAGGAAAGTAATAAATTCAATTTATCATAAGAATTAAACAGAAATGAGAAAGCTCTTCATTTCTTTATACTTTTCGTCTTGTTGGTCATCTTACTGATCCTATTTGTAGAATATCTGCATAGTTAAAATGTGAAATTAGGGAAAACCCCTTGAAGGCCAATTTCAGTCATGAAAACTCATGAGGGGAGTTTGGGTGATTCACTTCCTCTCAGTAGTCTTCATGACAAAAGTTGGATATTGTCATGGGGGCTAAAATGAAACCACCTTTGAACTGTTGAAGGAAAGATGGAATATAAATGCAAGCCAGCCAGCCAGCCAGCCATAAAGTAAGTCAGTCAGTCAGTCTATAATTAATTCTAAAATGTAATTTTTTACTTTAAAGTGATTTGGTGTATTTCCTCGTGAGCAATTGTTCTGATGAGATAAAACACTATTTCCATTAATGATATAGTTCCATTACTGATGACTGGATGATACTTTTGGAGTCTTGTGGAGAAGAAATTTAATAAATTTCTAAGAAATTTAATTAAAAATAATAATAAATCACCAGTCCAGAAATGCTTCTGAAAGAGATTCTATCGTTAAAGGGGCTTCCAAAAGTCTAAAAAATAAACATCGCTGATAAAAAATAAATGGGGGGAATGTCCCAAAGTACACTGGACTTTCTTTCTTTCTTTCTTTCTCTTTCTTTCTTTCTTTCTTTCTTTCTTTCTTTCTTTCTTTCTTTCTTTCTTTCTTTCTTTCTTTCTTTTTCTTTCTTCCTTCCTTCCTTCCTTCCTTCCTCTCTCTCTCTCTCTCTCTCTCTCTCTCTCTCTCTCTCTCTCTCTCTCTCTCTCTCTTTCTTTCTTTCTTTCTTTCTTTGAAAACATTTCACTTCTCACCCAAGAAACTTCTTCAGTTCTAACAGACCAGTGGGGAATGGAAAGATTTATATTCTTTGCAGTCATCTAGCACTCTGAGGATCGGTCGTTGGCTCTCTGAAGCCACTTGGGAGTTTATTTGTATCCTCAGAGTCACCTGAATAAGAATGCTAATGGGTGTGAAACCTTCTTGGTCTGCTGAAAGGACTACTATGTTATAAGCAGGAGACAGATGGTGTCATATCCCTCCCCCTATATTGAGGGAAGGTTGTTCAGTTCACTCCTTTTTCAAACCAGTGATCCTCTGTGCCCAGAATATGAACTATAATAATAGTAGTAGTAAAGTTGGAAGGGACCTTGGAGGTCATCTAGTCCAACCCCCTGCTCAGGCAGGAAACCCTATACCATTTCAGACAAATGGCTGTCCAGTCTCTTCTTAAAAACTTCCAGTATTGGAGCATTCACCGCTTCTGGAGGCAAGTTTTTCCACTGGTTAATTGTTCTGTCAGTAAGTTTCTCTTTAGTTCTAGGTTGCTTCTCTCCTTGATTAGTTTCCATCTGTTGCTTCTTGTCCTTCAGGCGCTTTGGAAAATAGCTTGACTCCCTCTTCTTTGTGGCAGCCCCTGAGATATTGGAACACTGCTATCATGTCCCCCCTCGTCCTTCTCTTCATTAAACTAGACATACCCAATTCCAGCAGCCGTTCCTTATATGCTTTACCCTCCAGTCCCCTAATCATCTTTGTTGCTCTTCTCTGTACTCTTTCTAGAGTCTCAACATCTTTTTTACAGCGCGGTGACCAAAACTGGATGCAGTATTCCAAGGGTGGCCTTACCAAGGCATTGTAAAGTGGTATTAACACTTCACGTGATCTTGATTCTATCCCTCTGTTAATGCAGCCTAGCACTGTGTTGGCCTTTTTGGCAGCTGCAGCACACTACTGGTTCATATTTAGGTGATTGTGCACTAGGACTCCGAGGTCCCTCTCACAGTTACTACTATTGAGCAAGGTGCATGATTGACCTGCATGATTGAGAATATCCATAGACAAAAGTGGAGATCAAACAATCTGAGTAACCTAAGGGCTCCTGTTGTTTATAACAATTCAGATAGTCCTCACTTACTACCTATTTGTTCAGTGATGGTTGGAAATTATAACACCACTGAAAAAATAACCATGGCCCAAAAATAATTGCAACCTTTGTAGTACCCCTCAGTCATATGATTGCCATTACAGTCGGTATGCGTTGTCCTATGCCTGACTGTTGGCTCTTTCTTTTTCTTTTTTCCCTTGCAGAGCAGAGAGATTGGAGAGAGATTGCAAGAAACTAAGCTATTTGCTGTTTTACACACACACACACACACACACACACTGCGATTGTGTCAGCAGCCCAGGGCTAGGAGCCCCGGCCAGGTACACTATCTAGTGTATAAGATAGTAAACCCCTCACCTGAGAGAAGGCAATTTGCCTGAGACCTTGATCATAAACAGAATCAGGTATTAAAGATGAAAACGTACGCTCTTAACTGGGTCAGAACATAAATGGGAGATATTGTAGTGCTTTTTGTAATATGGTGAAATGCTCCTGATAATTAATTTCATCATTATGTTCTTATGAGCTGAACAACATATTTTGAGCAGGTGGAAAACTGCCCTATAGGCAGCTCAATGTCAGTGTGGTCGATTAACTGAGGGTGGAACTACGCAATATATAAACTTAGTACTTCCTAGCTATTTTTTATTTACCTAAGTTAAGCATTGATTACATTATCATAGTACCACAGTTCCTTCCCAACTCCTGCTTTTGCCAATGAATCTGCTCGCACCCAGATTTAACATTTCATTAACCCTATTATCTGGTTCATATATTTTAAGGGGTTCCTTTCAAGTAGCCCATTAAGTTAACTGAGTATTATATCTTCTTTTCCTCCATTCTGCTCTTTGTACATACACTTCTTTTTAAAATATCTTCTTGATATAATATGTTTTTAGATGCAATACATGATTTGAAAAAGAGCAAATATACACCCTCACATACACAGATGACATGCAGTGTTAATAAATATGTGTTTGAAAATTCATATACCACATCATAATTCCTGGGCTTGTACTTTAAACTAAGGAGTTATTCTTTCTCTAATCAAACAAGTCAATGTTGCCATCTCTGCTAATTCTGTAATTTTTATCAGCCATTCCTCCATTGTGGGTATTTCAGAGTCTTTCCATTTTTATCACATACAAAAAGTATCATATACAGAAACCATGACCCATATCTCTTCCAATTGTCTATCCATTAATCCCAACAAAACAAAATCTGGTTTCAGTTGAATCCATATAATTGATTTTTTAAAATTCATTGTACTATCATGAATCCAACATTTCCTGGCTTTTTTTACATCTCAGGGGCTGCCACAAAGAAGAGGGAGTCAAGCTATTTTTCCAAAGCGCCTGAAGGCAGGACAAGAAGCAACGGATGGAAACTAATCAAGGAGAGAAGCAACCTAGAACTAAGGAGAAACTTCCTGACAGTTAGAACAATTAACCAGTGGAACAACCTGCCTCCAGAAGCGGTGAATGCTCCAACACTGGAAGTTTTTAAGAAGAGACTGGACAGCCATTTGTCCGAAATGGTGTAGGGTTTCTTCCCTGAACAGGGGGTTGGACTCGATGACCTCCAAGGTCCCTTCCAACTTTATTATTATTATTATTATTATTATTATTATTATTATTATTATTATTATTATTATTATTATTACTACTACTACTACTACTATTATCATCATCATCATCATCATCATCATCATCATCATCATCATCATCTTTCATGTTGTTTATATTTCCATTATAAATTTGAAGAACCTTTATACATTTTAGATATTTTTTCTGGAGCCAGAAACCAACAGTGCATCATTTTATAAAAATTCTGTTTTAAGTAATGTAAGTTTCAGTCCTTCCAACCACGTATTTTCCTATTATTTTATCAATACATTGCATGAAATGGGGTGAGTGGGTTGTTATAGTGGCACCATCCTTGCCCCACCTACATTCAAACACTTTATGTAAAGTAATTTCCCAACACTTTGGCCTTCTTGACTATTGACCAAGCTGTGTGGGTGGAAAACATCCAGCCTGAATACCAGATTGGGAAAAGCTATGCTATAGCTTTGAACAGGATGCTGTTTTATATTCAGTTGTTGGATTAGAGCAATTGTTAAATTGTCTAGAATTTTGCAAGTAGTTGAGAGCAGAGCTCAGCCCTAAAGCCTAGTGAACCAATCTGCTCTTTGATAGCTAGCAGCAATTGTGCCAGCAAATCTGTCGTTAAATATTTACGAAAGAAAGATTCCATTAGCCATCAGAGTGATGACATCATCATGCGTCATATAGCCTCTGGAAAACCTGACTCTATATGTATGAAGGAATGAGGGTGAAAAAGGCAAGCAATGTTTCAGTGTTGTTATGAAAATAGTTTAGGGTACACTTTGAAAATGTGTTGCACTACACATTTATGATATATGATTTTTCATTTAACAATGGCCAAAATTATGATGGACTCAGAAAGAAACAGATGACATCTAGCCATTGCAAAATGTTGCATCCCCACTCCTGCTATCCTGTGACTATGATCTGGGCTTTTGGTAACCTGTTTGCGCATATGTCTGGTTGCCAAATGTCCCACAATCATGTGATTTCCATTTGTAATCTTCTCTGCTGGCTTCCCCAGAAAGGAGAAAGGAGAAAGCCAGTGGGAAAGGGGAAAGTCAATGGGAAAGCCAACGAAAAAGTTGCAAACTGCTTCCACCTCGCCAAGAGGACTTCCTCTCATCTCTGGGACCTGGCTAAATAAGGTGCCTGTTGAGGAGAACTGCACTCCTTCAGTGAAGTGTAGAAACTGAGTTCATGTCCTGAAGATTAGTTCATTAAGCTGTTATGACTAGCAGCATCAAAGCTAGCAATGTTAAATAATAGAATTAGGAGAAGTATGCTTCATTTATCTGTTTCTTTCCATTCAGCTTCTTTGGGCGACCTATAGATTCTGAGATTTCAACACAGTACTGTATAGTTCAACCATAATAGCCTCCTCCATGATTTCTCAACCCAGCCACCCCTATTTTTTCCCATAGGCATTGTGAGGATACAAGAGTAGTGTGCAATTTCATCAAAAATTGGTAAAAAGTCAAGGAGGAAGAAATAATCTTCTCTAATTGTCTCTATTAGTAGATAATGTTGTTAAAGGACTTCTTCCTCTTCTTCTCCTTCTTTGCAACTAGATCTCCATTTCTCTCCATCCTGTAACTTTGTTTATATCTCCTATTTACAAATAGTCCTCAACCTATGACCACAATAGGGACCAGAATTTCCATTGTTAAGCAAGGTAGTTGTTAAATGAGTTGCACCTGATTTTACAACCTTTCTTGTCATGGTTGAGTGAATTAGGCAGTTATTATGTGAATCCAACTTTCTCTGTTGACTTTGCTTGTCAGAAGCCAGCTGGGAAGATTGCAAATAGCACCAGCAATAGCACTTAGACTTATATACCACTTCATAGTGCTTTACAACCCCCTCTAAGCCAGGGATCCCCAGTCCCCAGTCCGTGGATTGGTACCGGGCCATGGCATATCAGCAACCGGGCCGCACAAACAAGGAAAGCCCCATCCACAGGATGCAGGCAGCACACAAAACCACGCCCCTTCCAGTCCGTGGAAAAACCTCTCTCCATGGAACCAATCCCTGGTGCCCAAAAGAATGGTGACCTCTACTCTAAGCGGTTTACAAATGTCAGGATATTGCCCCCAACAATCTGGGTCTTCATTTTACCAACCTCAGAAGGATAGAAGGCTGAGTCAACCTTGAGCCGGTTAGGATTGAACTCCTGGCATTGAACAGAGTCAGCCTGCAATACTGCATTCTAACCATGGCACCATCATAGGAATAACATTATCCTGGAATGCTGCAATTGTTGTAAATACATGCCAGTTGCCAAGTGTTTAAATTTCAGTCATGCGACCATGGGTATGCTGCGATGATTATAAGTGTGAGGACCAGTCATAAATCACTTTTTTCAGTGTCATTAGTACAATCATGAACAGTCGCTAAAGGAATGGTTGTAAGTCAAGGACTAACACTGCTGACTATAGCACTGATCTTATTTATTCTAAAATTAAATTTTAGGGATGGTGAGGACTCAATCAGTCATCATTCCTGTGAGCTCAATACTGACAGCAGGGATCAGGTGTGTTGGAGGGAGCAATTTAAAGGAGGTTGACTTTTTTTAAAAAAAACCAAAAACCTGGTAAGTCCAGTACAAACATATTGGGAAGTAAAATGCTGAAGGAACTTTGGAAACTGATTCAATCTGTAAATCTAGCTATCTGTCAAAAAATACAACCAATCAACAGCAATCATTTTATTCATAAAGGGACTCTACACAAATTCATTTCTTGTTTAAGGCGTCACAATGTTTGAGGGTGACTTGTGCAGCATTTAGATCCGGGGACTTCAAACTTGGCCCTTTTATGACTTGTGGACTTCAACTCCCAGAATTCCTCAGCCAGCGTTGAAGTCCACAAGTCATAAAAGGGCCAAGATTGAAGACCCCTGGTTTAGATGCAAAGCAAATCTGGGACCCAGAATTTCCATTGTTAAGCAAGGTGGTTGTTAAATGAGTCGAGACTGATTTTACAACCTTTCTTGCCATGATTAAATGAATCAGATCTAGCCCTGGACCCTCACTGACTGGTGGGCAAATTGTTAAAAGAAATGCATCCTTTCTCAGGTAGCTGCACAGATTTAGGAACAGACTTGCTTCTGATCTCAGGTTTTACCAGGTACAACCATATACCATTGCCCTGTTCTTCCCTCATGAATGCCTCCTTAACTGCTTGATTTCCCCACAGCCTTTACATCAATTTGATCCTTCCTTAACTGCTGCTATTCTGAGCAGTTTCCCTGTATTTCACAATTACCATGCAAATGACTGGACCAACTGTAATGGAGATATTTTCTCTTCCTCCGCTTGTTTGGCAAGTTTTGAGTGCAAGTCAATTTTATTGGCTCACAATTACAGAGATCCAAGTCTTGCAAGCAGTTAATTACAAAACTGATGCTTTATTTCTAGTGCATTTACTATAGTCTTATGGCTTAATGTAGGATGCTTTGAAATAGGGCAATCGGCATTTCTATCACAATAGACATGTTTTGCCCTTCAGGTAGTCTTTCCTAACTCCACATTTGATGTACGTGCCAGATCTTCCACCCCCTCCAAGGCACTTATTACACAGCTCTCTGGAAAGATGCACTTTGAAAATGGGGGATCTTTTATCAGAAAGACCTGAGAAGGGTTTCCAAATATCTTTGCTTTGATCTAAATCCTGCACAAGAATTGTACTCTTCCGCCTCAGGCAGTTCATCCCAGCTGCTTTCTCATTTGCAGCTACCAAGGTTCTTTGACCCTGCCCATTTCTGTGGGACTTTCTTTGTCCAGCACAAAAGCTACACCCTTGGAACCTTAGAACCATTTTCTTTTTTAAAAAGCAAAGGGAAAGTGTTGGTCTTCTCTGTCAGGTGAAAATCTGCAGTTTCCATTTCTGCTTTCTTTCAGCTACACAGGACCCTCACTCTCTCAAAACCTCTTTATACATTTAATTCACAGTACGCATAGCCGTGTTGAAGAGCATAAGGTGTGATTGTGTGTATGTGTGTGTGAGAGAGAGAGAGAGGGAGAAAAAGAGGGAGAGAGGGGGAGAGAGAGAGGGGGGGGGCAAGGATTAGCGAAACATGTTTATAGCTTCAGTGGAAATGTTTATTTAAAGAAATGCATAGAGGGGACCTAGCTAGCTGAATGTTATCAGGAGGAGTATCAGCAGTCAAAGGCTCTTTGCAGGCATACTTTGGGATAAAGGAGAGGAAGAAGATCCTGAAATTAGCAAACTCCTAGATAAAGAGTCAGTTTGGCGTAGTGCTCATAGCATCAGGCTAGCCATGGGACCATGGGTTTAAGTCCCTCCTTAGGCACAAAGCCAGCTGGGGTGATTTCAGCCAGTCATTCTCTCTCAGCCCTAGGAAGCAGCAAGCAATGGCAAGCCATTTCCAAAAAACCTTGTGAAGAAACCTGCAAGGTTTAATTCAGGCAGTGAAAAATTGATTTGGAGACATACATACATACATACATACATACATACATACATACATACATGTGTAATGAAGGTCAAAGAGGAGGAAACCAAGTAAATCCTTAGCTATACACTAGCCCTTAAAGTTGGGAGATTGAGAGATGCTAAAGATTCAGTACTGTTAAATTAACACTTCTAATGTACTTCCATTCTTTCTTTCATAGTTTAAGTACTGTGTGTGCCAATTGGTGAAGGAAGATTGAAATCTCACCCCCTCACCCCCACTCCAAGAGTCTCTGCAATCTCTCAAAAGCTGCTTCTCTTGAATTTCAAGGAAACAATCCTCACTGTTGGAAACTTCCCTTGCAATGCAAATAATACTTCTATGGGGTAGATAAAAAGAAGAAGAAACTGCTTTTACATAACTGAAAATGTGCACTTTGATCCACAGAGATTCAGCAGGTATAATCTAAGGTTCATCGTATATTTTTAACTCTTTGCATTGGATATTTAATTATTAAGCAATCAGGAAATTACAGTTTTATGGTAGAGTAGGCAAAATGAGATTTTAGCAGCTTCTGAAATCCACATGCTCCAAAATTAAAAGCTCCAGGGCTACCATATTAATTTGGAAAAATCTCATTAAATCAATAATGGATACATCTGAAATCATTCATCCACATATACCTATTTGGTTTTCTTCTTAATCAGAAGATTGAAGAACAATAACAGATTAGCTCCTCTTCTTAAAAAAGCAGGATCAAATAATCTAGGTTTACATTCCATCCAGGTAATACACCCTCCACCTCCAGTCTTTTATATTTGAAAGGTTCCTCAGTTGCTCTTTGATTCAGAGTTTTCTCTTAATATGATTAGATAAATAGATAGCTGGTTTTACTCACAAAATTCAAATGTACTTTATATCAATTATGAAAAGATATCCATGGAACTTAAACAGAGTTTAATCTACTAGATATGGAATGTTTTATTGTTCACTAAAGAATATGCAGTACTTTGTTTCATAACTTTGTACTGGTCTGGTCTGTTTATCTCAAGGGCAAAGTTCTGGGGAAGGAATTCCATCTACTCCGAAGTCTTTTTTTTTTTTTGCTTTGTCTTGGAAAAAAAAAGCAGCGCAGTCTATTCCTTGTTTCTCATCCAGACGTTATACAGATTATCTCCACTGCACTCCTGCTTGTCAGCTGATAAGGCAAAAGAATTGGAAGTGATCCACAAATCGCTACAAAAGTATGAAAATCCATCAGCAAAGAAAGTGTTAAATTATTCCACCTTCTCTTCTGAAACTGACAGTGTCTCAGTTGCTAAAAGTGGATCTGCTCTTGCAACTATAGCATGAACATTGTAATAATACTGTGTAAAAACCCTTCCTAATGGATAGGCTCCAAATTTTACACTGAGAAAATAGTTTCAGTATATTAATATTTTGTGTTACTTCTCTAACAGAAGCTATTTTATAATTTACTTTTCACTCCCACCACACACAATTATTTAGAAAAGTCCCAAAATCATTCTGCGAAAACAAAGACCATTTGTTTTCTAACGTATTATGGTTGTTCTTTGTTTTCCCAAGCTCCTGCAACTTTAGCATTACCTGCTTACTTCAAGTTCTAACTTCCCAGTAAGATGAAGAATGTATTGAACAGAGTCAGGATATATACTAGGACTCTACATATCAGAGAGACAATAGGCTGTTCATATTTTGTATCAGAGGAGTACAAAACAAGGCGCTGAGGTTTACTAACAGCAAGTGAATTAGATCAGAGTTTCTCAACCTCAGCAACTTTAAGATATGTGGACTGTTCTTAGAATTCTGGGAGTATAGAGTCCACACATCTTAAAAGTTGTCAAGGTTGAGAATTGCTGAGTCAGATAACGAATTGCCCTAACTTACAAGAGAGAAACAGATCTTCCTGCTCATAAAGTATCACAACAAATTTGACAATGGGAATACTTTTTCTGCTGCCATAACCATAAATGCAGGACAGTCACTTAAACCAATTCTTTAATCTTAATCAGTGCTTTTTTTCTAAAAAAAAAAAAAAAAGGTGCCGGAACTCCCACATGTCATACAACCTGCCTTGCCTACCCTACAAGGTTCCATCCAAAAAAGGTGCCAGAACTCCGTTCTGGGCGTTCTATGAGAAAAAAAGCCCTGATCTTAATCTCCACTACACAATTGATGAGAATTCCTCAAATGATTCCTCATTTTACTTCAGGTTTCTTGAAGCAGATTTCCCACATCTCCACATAAATAGGCTGACACCTTCTTTTTTAAGGGGCTGCCCCAAAGAAAAGGTGGTGAACCTATTTACCAAAGCACCAGAAGGCAAGACAAGAAGAAATGGTTGGAAACTAACCAAGGGGAGAAGTAACCTAGAACGAAAAAGAAATTTCCTGACAATGAGAACAATAGAACGGCTTGCCTTCAGAAGTTATGGGCACTCCATCTCTAGAGGCTTTTAAAAAGAGACTGGACAGCCATTTGTCTGAAATGGTATAGGGCAGTGATGGCGAACCTTTTAGAGACCAAGTGCCCAAAAACCGCCTTGCCCCTGCCCCTGCCCCGTCCCCGCGTCTCTTGCCTGCAGGGCCACCCACCACCTCCACAGCCCGCCACAGCAGATCGCCCAGGCGGCCCAGCAGCATCATGGTGACCATGCCGTCTGTGCCCTGCAGCATCATCTGTACGTGATGGAGCACGAGGGTGGAGTCTTGTCCCCGCTGCCCGGCTGCCATGTCCTTGGCTGCGCTGCTCTGCACAGGCTGCACCCGGGGCGACCCTCCTGCTGGTGAGGAGGGGACCACAGGGGGTGGCAGGGCTGGGGTGGTGGTGTGCGTGCCCACAAAGAGGGCTCTGAGTGCCGCCTCTGGCACCTGTGCCATAGGTTCACCACCACTGGTATAGGGTCTCCTGCTTGAGCAAGGGGTTGGACTAGACCTACAACTCTGTTATCTCTTTCCCATTTTCTCCATCCTTCCAATTAATTCCAAATGGAATGTTGAATGTCGTGACATTTTTTTTTTTTGCTCAGCAAGTACTGAAGCTTGAGTTCAGCTAGTTGTGGAATAAACATTTATTCCTTTGGATCTGAGATGTGCTCAAAGCATCATTAGTCAAGGTGGTGTTTTTTTTTGAGGAATTCTCTTTTTCCTTTCTCCTAGCCCAGGGCTTTTCAACCGGTGGTACGCGTACCACTTGTGGTACATTAATGAGTGGCAGGTGGTACGCAGCCCTGCCTAGCCAAGTGTAGTGGGGGAGGGAAAGAGCCAGCACAGGCAAGAACTTACAGTGAGAGAGTCCTCTGGAGCTGCAAAGGCCCCAGGCTCACTTCTGGCTCACCCTCCCCCATGAGAAAGGAGGAGGGGGGCGGAGACAGGAGAGCCTATAAAAGGAGGCAGTTTGGGCAGGAGAGGGAGAGTGAAAAAAAGCAACAGCCTTGGGAGGAGGCAGAGTCAGCTGCACCGAAGGGGAAGGAGGGGGAGGGGGAGGGGAGATCAAGCAGGCTGGCCATGAGCCATCTACAACTGCTGTCGCAGCCACCTGTGCTGGCAGTAGCAAACAGGCAAGAAATGCAGCAGGGGAGGGGGTCACCCTCCAAGAGGAATGAAAAAAGGCAGCAATGGCTGGAGGTGAGGCACAGAGGAGGGGAAGGAGATGGAGAGTGGAAGGATTCTTATGTGCTTTTGTGACTTTGAGGTTCTGGGATTTGTGCAATGAGGGCTTTGTGCTCTTAAGGAGTGTTTGGCAATTTCTATTTGGTTGATGACTGGTGTTAGCTTCTATTGCTCTGCTGTTGTTAGCTGTAAGTTTTGCTGCAAGGGATTTTGAAGTATTTTTCTCCTGAATGGATTTTGCCTGTAGCATTTGGGGATTTTGCCTGTACCATTTGGGGAGGTTGCCTTAGCCGGCAGCCAGTACTTATGTTTTTTTTCTTCCTTAAGTGCCGGCTGTGCTCCTTACTTTCCTTTCTAGCCAGTAGCTAATTCTTAAAGGGGAATGTGCCCTTTTAAGCTAGTTCACTCAGCAGCTTGTCATTTCTGTCTCTGGTGGCCTTTCCTTGTTTGATCAATATATGGAAGAGGGAACATATGGGGGGGGGGGTTCAAATTCTTCCTTCAGAAGGAAATGGGAATAAGAAAAAGGGAGGCAGGGAAGGGAGGGAGGAAAGGAAGTCCCGCCTTAGCACTTGGCCACCAGCAGCTCTGCCATTGACTTTGCTTGTCAAAAGGTTGCAGAAGGGGATCACATGACCCTGGAACACTGTGACCATTATAAATATGAATCAGTTGCCAAGCATCCAAATATAAATCACATGACCCTGGGCATGCTGCAATGGTCATAAGTGTGAAAAATGGTCATAAGTCATTTCAGTGCAACTGCAACTTTGAACAGGGTTTTTTTTTGGGTCATCAAGTTTTTGACACCTTGCTAGGTGGTACTCGAATATTGCCATATCCTAAAAGTGGTACAATCGGTAAAAAGGTTGAAAAGCTCTGTCCTAGCCTGTCCCTTCTCCTTCCTATTTTCTCTTGTTGAATGTTAAGGTATTTTCCCTCCACAACACAACTTAAGTTGAAGATCAATAATGACTTAGATGCTTTCTTCTTTTCCACTATGACTTAACTCTTAGTTTGATTCTGCCTTCTCAAAACAGAGGAATTATTTTTCTATACAATTCACTGCACGTGTAGAATGTTAATACTTCATGATATACCCAATTTTCCATGCTTTATCATTTTTAGCATGTCAGATATCCTTGGCTCTCAAAACAGGACAGACACAACACAAAAGAATGTTGTCATTTTCAGGAAACCCATTTTTCCCTTTTACCAAGCTAGCAAATAATTTTGTAGGGCATATACAAAATCAAGAAGAAAACGATCCAGTTAGTCAAGACATTACATTAATCTCAAAAGATTTATATTATATATTAATTTCTTTTAGAAAGCAACTTATTTTTGACATGTATTTTTTAAATAAATAGGGAACTGAAACTGACAGCTTTTTCCCTAACCTAGGAAAAAGTCTTACATGTGTACCAGGCTACTCAGCTGATGCACTGATATGATTCCTACAGATTAAAAGAAACTCCTAAAGAGGTCTACTCTTCCATGTGGGTGTAATTGTAAGTTTGGAGTATAATGTGTTCATATTAAAACTGTTACACGTTAGTTAGGTGAACTGTAGCATACTCTGCACTGAAATACAAAGCAAAAGAGGGATTGGCAGGAAGCAAGTGAATTGAAAATAGATAAAAGGGTGTTTTAATTTTGTGCATCAACATAACATGAAAAAATTAAAAGACAATTCTGTTTCTTAAAAAATATGACTTCCTACTTAGGTTTATTTTTTTCCTTTAATACAGTTCAGCATTTCAAAGTTTTGCATTCTACACACTGTTCTCAATTATTAGCATCAAAACACAAGACAGAGCAAGACCTTCAAATACAAATAAATACCAAATAACAATACAACAAACTGAAGGACAACATAGAATAATGCTATTGGGAAATTAGGATATGTTGCTAATAGTTATTAACAACATTGTATTGCTGAGCAATAAATTATACACTTCAAAGTTTCCTTTCCTTTAAAAAGAAAATACAAAAATCATTGATTACCAGATTCACTTACTTGCACTGTATCCTTTATAGTTATCTATAATTAAAACAGGCAGAATATACACAATCAAATGAGGTTGGCCTTCTTTGGTCTTTGTTTCTGGATCAGAAAACTGAACACAACCAATATACCTTTTACCAAAGAATAGAATATGAAATAAAACACCACACAAGTTTACACAGACTGATTTTGTACAGAGTTCATAGTACTGATGCATTTAACAGGTATTTCGTCTTGGAAAAGGATGACCATTTTTCCATCACATTGAATTAATGGCATTTTATGGATGTTATAAGGTTATCCTACTTGTCTTAAATAACAGATTCATAGTCCATCATTTCAAGATGGGGTGTCCCATTACATCCTCATTTATCCTGAACCTCTGGAGGTTTTGGATCACAGTGGAAAAAAACTATTTTCTTATACAAACTGTAGAAGATATATATTTTAGAGAGCTAGAAAGAAAATAATACTATACAAGGTGGTGCAGTGCCTTGGCAATTCAATGATTTCTCCCATTTTCCAAGTGCACAAAGACTAACTCTCTGCCAGGAGAAGAGGTCCAGGATGGAAAATATTGTGTTCACATGCAATAGCTCTGCTTAAGTTCAGAATCGTCTCAGCATGGAATGAGTTACTAAAAAATAATGGTTTATTTGAAAACCCCGGTTTACCGAGCTGTTCACGATCAGAACTCTCTTTAGTTAGAAACTAGTCTTTCTAGAAGTGGCAACAGCAATTTTAAGGAAGGAAGCAATCTTTCCATCCATCATCTGATAAATATGGCAAGGATAAGAGAATGGGATCTAAGTCTAATTTAAAATGTTATGAGATTCTAGACCCGGAATTCTAATTTAATGCTTATAACATCAGGAACGCTTGCATGCTTCCAATAAGGAATCACTTATTGAAAAACTATTAGAGATATGCATTGCCTAATCCTAAACTTTAATACATCTCACACTGTTGCTTGAAATGGGTGTATACCCATAGCACAACACACGTAGCATCATACTAGATCCACAAGCAAATGTTTAGGATTAGGCTTAAAATGTTCATGAAATGGAAGACGAAAAGCTACATGGTCTTGCCAATTTGCTAAAAGATCATTAAAAATTTAACCAATCCTTTTTGTGGCCTAATGCTACTTCAAAACCATACAGGATAACCGTATTCTGCAGCCATATCAATGCTTCAACTTTCTTCCATTTTGCATTAGTCTCAACAAAATTAGAGATCAATTTCAGCATAATATTTTACATTCAAAGGATGGCTCTTAATGAATGATTATCCTCACTGTAAATTTTGCTTATGTGAGATTATTTAGATTCATCTCTATGAAGGACTTCAAGTGGGGTAATGATACAATTCTCTTCATTGAGGAGGGGCCACACAATCTACATCAACAAGTTGATTTGTGTTGTTTCTCAGCTTTAACTGGCACTTACACAATAATCACAGGAGGTCTCACAAGGGAGGAACAGTGAAATAATATGATTAATTCAATTTGTCCTTAGAATTGAAGAAGGTTCATCCTTTCATGAAGCAGCTTGAAGGATGTGTTTCAGTCAAGCCTGTTGAAAAAAAGAACCTACTCTGAAATTTGCACACCCCTATTCTATATGGAGAAATTTATTACAATGAGCTATTTTTTTCCTTTCAATTCACACAATAAGTACATGAATCTCATATTCACATTCTTTAGGAGCCATGCATGGATGCAAGACATTTATGCTGGAAGCGATCCTTGTATTAAAAAGCAGGAAGTAACAGTTAAGCCCTCAATGTATTCTTTAAAATACTTATTAATATAATATTCACAGTGCAGAAGTTGACAGAACAGAATAAAGTCATGCACTTAAAATATTTTTAAGTTCACCTTGTCCAAAAAAGCCCTTAAAACTGAAATCTTAAAAAAAAAGCTCTACCAGAATTGTTTATGAAATCAAGACACAGGTTATCATTACTGTTGGGCACACACTGAATTTCTCAATCTCATCAATTGCAAAAGTAAAGGGACATCATAACGTGTACATTGGACAAATATGTTCCCACAGCATGATGACTCATCAGTCAGTTATACAGAATAAAAGCAGGTTCCTTGCCCATTTCTATGGCATAGCAATAAATAACATTGGCCTAAAAGTAGCACACGGAGGTCAGAGCCTGGGTATTCTACATAGCACCTACACAGACTTGCCCTCCATAGAACATTCAATTTCAGTTTCTACACAAATAAGCAATTTTGAGGCTTGATTGATATCAGTAAAGCACTGCAGAGGGAAACTGTACCAAGCACCAAGTTACTATTTGGAGTTGACTGAAACCCCATATTCATTGGTTTTAACTATTATTTTTGATTGATAAACAGGAAAAATATTAGACACCATTAACTGTGAAAGCTAGCAGACATTTTCATGCTGTCAATTCATTTGTCTGTATAGTAGCTCCGATTTTGATCTATCTATTTTTATCCTCAGTTTTGGTCTGAAAAAGAGCACATTAACATCTTGGCAGTCCATCCAAACACAAGTGTTTTTTAAAGCGGCAATAAACTACTTCTTTATATTAAGCAAAGTTGAATTTTACATATCCTGAGCATTCACTGTCGAATAACTTAGTAGCATCTCTAAATCCTCACTTTCACAACAAGCAGGTAGGACATGAAAAACTGTCCCATCACATAAAGACTAATTACATTACAATTGACACAGGAGTTTTTCAAGAGGACATATTCTCTGTGACATAAGCTCCCTCACTTTCATAATAGGAAAATGGGAAGTTGCTTTATAGAAGTCACTTTAATTACCTACCCCATGCTAACTACTCTGGCTGACTTAATTGTCTCAAGGACTGGGTAGTAGCATCTGCTATCTGTTAATTTTAGACTGACATTGCCAAGGGCTGAATGTAAAACATAGGCTCTGCTACTATCCATCACCTGCTAAGCAATTTTAAAGGGCAATTTGAGAATAACAGCTGAGAAAAGTTCAGACACGTGTCACTTAAAAGTATTAGGCCCACAGCTGAAATTAAACTGTTTTTTTAAAAATCTATTCACTTATTTATACATTTGCATAGTTGCATGTATGAAGGCATCAAAATAACAGGGGATATTGGAATTTTTGTAAAATCAAGGTGCAAATAAATATCTCCCATAGTAATCAATGTCTAGCAGCCATGTTGTGTACCATATTTTAAGAAGGTAGGAAAGCAATATAAACAAGTGTTCTCTCTTTTAAAGTTTTTTAAATTGTAACATTTTAAAATAATGCAATCTCAACCATTGACAGACTGGATTATTAAATTAAAATTCTAGAATTCAAACAGACTGGCCAGCTGTTAACATCACTGTTTCGTATACTCAAATATTCCTAATGCTCTTTCTCACAGTATAAGGAAGGTAGCTTTGAAAGGAAATTGGAGTGCATCTCACCTTTATAGGTTAAGAGATCAATTAATTCCATTATCTGTAATACCACTTTTTTTCTATTCTATATTCTCAAAAGAAAGTTACAATATAAGGCTGAAAATGAATGTTGCATATAAGCCACCCAAATTCTTACTGTAAATAGTTGAAACAAAATAAACAGTAAACAATGCAAACACAATCATGCATATTGATCTTTAGGCACTGAAATAATCTTGGTTGGATTCTGTGAGATTAAAAATAGATAGGTTAGCATGATACAATATGATATGACAGACTAAAGTGCTTTGTTAAAATATAAGGGAGCAAAGCTGCTTGGAGATCTAAGCTGAAGTAATCAAAATTAATAGCATTAATACTGCAATTAGTGAAGATGTCCTTAAAACACCATTAACCAAAAGCTGACTTAATACTGAATTCTATGCATTTCCATTGAAATAAACCTCCCATGAGCCCCTTGGGGTCATCATTTCAGAAATATTTCCTTACCTAACAAAGAAACAGAATGACCAAGGGCTGGTAAAAAAGCTATGGAATCAGTAGTAGCTTCCAACTTCCTGCTGGGTTCCCCATTGACTTTTGTTATAGGAAATTGCAAGGAGAGTTGGAAATGATGATCATGTGTCTGCGGCAGTACGGCAGCACTGAAGAGGCCACAACTTTGCCAAATTTAAATCCCATGGGAGCACGAGTCCCGGATTTTGGATGCATTCTTTATGTTAGCTCATTTGAGTTATGTTGATTCAAAAATGGTTGCCTTATTCTTAATGAAGGTTAAAAATAATCAAACAGACATGAGAATTTTAGTAGTACACAGAAATGCAAGAAGTTTTGTAATACCAAGTGCAACTTTGGAGTAGGAGCATTGAAGGGCAGTACTAATGAATAGCCTTTGGGAAAGGAATCCAAAGATATAAAAAAATAACATATTCACAATTTTTTTTTAAAAAAAAGAGCAACAGCTTTGGACTTTTTAAAATACTTTTCTCTCGGCTCAGAGAAGATACTAACACAGCTGGTTTTGTAGGAAGACATCTTCTCTCCTACCCTATCTCAACATAAATCAGGGCCAGCAAAGATACATTCTTAAGATATAAGCATATATGATCAAATCAGTCATGAAAGTTATTATTTGGGGCAGTGATTGGACTTTTCTCTTTCCCATTATAGAATCACTTTCCATAAAAACTTACAAAATTAAAAATTGGTTTTTGAAAATATTTTAATTTAAAAAATGGGGTAACTTTTGGCAATCAAAACAACCTGGTGATGTTGCAATATTTGTTATGTGTTATTATAATTTAAATTATATATCTCCTATATGGATTGGGTTAACGTGGACAAATACTTTTAGAATCTTAAGAGAGGTAAAATACAAGTCATATATAAATGCAAATTCTAATCCTATTTGTACGTCGTATTCAATTTACTGTATCTACATTGCAGGATATAATTTCTTCCACAAACTGGGCTATTTATGATTCAAACATCCTATGAAGAGTAGTAGAGATATATACTACATAGGCTATCATTCTTTCAGTCCTTTTGGATAAGCATCTTTATCAAAGAACGTGTTGTCATCAAGAACATGTAACTTTATAGCCATCTTACAAAACTTACTTCTGAACATGTAAGGTCATCTGAACTAAATAATTTTGTCAATTGACTAGCTAGCTTGCTGTGCCTACATTAAAAGCATTAGTGAGCCAGTGTGGATGACAAAGAGTATGTTCACAGTGTTAAAATTGGATCATTTTGAAGAAGAAAGCATTTGTTTCTAAAAGACAACACCAAAATATATTGAGAAGATGTCTATGGAGATTCTCAGTCATCCAGGTCATAGTTATCCCAAAGATGCTTTTTCACAAGGCAACTGGACTTTCTTGTTTTTCTTTGAAGATGTTTCTCTTCTCATCCAAGAAGCTTCTTCAGCTCTGACTGGATGATGGGGATTTATATTCCCTGCAGACAGCTGTTCATTTGCATTCTTTTAGCAAGTCGTTAGTGCTAAAAGTGGAGGCTTGACCTGACCCATCAGGACAAGAGTCAGCAGTCCATCTGCATTTAAAAGACAAAAGTCCACATTTTGGATAGAGAGGACCGCTGGTTTGAAAGAGGGGTCAAAGAGGCCACCTATGTCAAAACTGAACAGCTGTCTCTCAACAGAGGGGGAGGGATCCGACACCATCTATCCCCAGTCTACAACACAGTCCTTTCATCAATTCCAAGAAGGCTCCACACCCACTTGCACTACTCAGGTGACCTTGAAGACACAGATAAACCTCTAGGTAGCTTTAACAATTCGCTAAAAGAATGCAAATAAAGGAATATAAATCTTTTCATTCCCCACCATCCAGTCAGTCCTGAAGAAACTTCTTGGATGAGAAGCAAAACATCTTCAAAGAAAAACAAGAAAGACCACTTGCCTTGTGAAAAAGCATCTTTGGGATATTGAGAAGATAACCCCAAGTTAATTTTTTGAACAGTATGTTTTGTTTTGAATGGGAGTATTCTCATCCCTACTCCTACTCCTTTCTGGGTGCTGGTTTAAAAAAGAACCATGAGATTATCCTTTTGTGCTTTGGGGAAGCAAGTTATTTTATCAGCTATCAGACTCTATAGCAGAAATTCCAGCACTTGCATTGATCTACAGGAGCATGACAAGAAGAACTTCACATAATTGTGGGGAAAATAGCTATAACAATGCAGCCATAACAGCTGCCATAAATATGTTGATATCTAGTCTTATTTATTAACAAGGAAGTTTTAATAAAGTGCACAAGTCCTAATTTTATAGCCCAATAAGATAAGTTAAGTAATTTGTGTTTTAAATGTGTATATATATAAAAACCCTTTCAAACTGTTGCGCATCAGAGTAATTGGAATATATAAGCCAAAGTCATTATTGGCAATTTGCAGATTTAAGAAAAAGAATTAGAATTGATTTTTTTTTTACTCAATTGCATTTTCAGATGTTTTTGGAATAAGAATTATTTTTGAAGGAACAATGCCAGATTAGACCAGTCTAGATTATAGAACACAATTAACATATTCCAATAGGACATTAACTGCATGTTGCAGAAGCTATGGGTACTGAGCCCTTTGGACATTTTCACTAAGGAATCCTGTTTTCAGTAAAATTCTGTAATGCATATACAAAAGCTCAGCTACCTATACTCATGACTATAAGAATAGTATGAGAAGCCAGGTTAATTCTTTCCCCTAAGAAAAAATGATGGGTTTACATCAGCCTGCATAAAACTATGGCATATAGATATTGAGTAGGAAGTCTTCCTTTTGTAACAGTACTAGAATGGTAACGCTTGCCTTCTTATATTGATTTGTACCAGTTGACATCTAAGAACCATAAGAAAGACAGAATACAGTACCTGAATAATGGAAGGCAAGAATAGGAAGACATATTGCTACAAAATGCTCTGGCTGCCAAATAGCAGGCCGTATTCAAGCAGGTGGCTTGAAAACCCATGAAAACCACTCCGCATGCACTGTATATTTATTAACAGAAAAATACCTCTTGCAGGCACTGGGTAGGAAGGCACAGCCATAAAGACCAATGGCAAGGGCAAGAAACACAACTATGAAACATGACAACTGAGTCTTAGACATGAACTCTGCCTATAATGCCCAACATAAGAGGAAAGCTCAATGGATGTAACATCACTGGCTAGACAACAGGCCACACAATTCCTTTTTCCATGTTCACATCAGTTCATTCTAGGGGAGCACTCAAGTTACACAGCACCCATGCAATTAAGCAGCACCCACATGGTTGGTGTACGCTCAAGCTATGCCATTAGACTTACTAGTCTCACGAAGGACTATTATAAAACAGAAGTCAGTAAATCCTGTGGGTTGCAATCAGCATGATTTAAAGGCTGGAGAATGCTTTCTAGTAAAGCTCAGGTAGTTATTTAAATAGGAGGCTCCTGTGGGTTTCCCTGCAGGGATAGGTGTCAGTTTGCCAGAAAACCATCTCTGTGAATTGGCTAGCAAATCTATTATCTCACAATTCTGAATTGAGCCAAATTGAAATGATTAGCTCTGCTACTTCGAGGCATTTTATCATGCAGTAGTTTCACTACTGCTTTGGAAACTGAAGGGGCACTGTCAGAAGTCCTAGCTCCATAGGAGCACTGTGAACAAAAATATAGCACCTGAATAAGGAGTATTTCATTGATGGAAACACTGGCAAGCCAGACACACATCTGGGTTTCCATTTCTGTATGCTGCAAAATATTGGTGGGTTTTACAGATCAGTCAGCACATTATGCCTAAAGTCCAGTTAAAACAAGTATTCTAACGATTGGAAATTAAAGTCTGAATACAAAACTATGAGCTATAAAGCAGCACATCACAGCTAAGGCACATGAATGCATGCACGCCACCATATCTCCATTAAGACACTGCTTTTTCCTAACGGATATCCTCTGTAAGATAGAAAAATTACTACCTAGAGGATGAATTAGCAGTTTCCCTTATAGGTATTACTCAGTACTACGCCTCCTCTCAAACCCAAAAAATATGTTGCACATTTATGCTTTAGCAAAAAATATAATATAATATGTTTATATACACACATCTATTTTATAGAGCTTGGTCTGAGCGCATGAGGCAGAACTTTAAAAACATACAGGATTCCATTTAGAACTCCAAAGTTCAACAAATGCCCTATTTTAGGGTGAAAATTATAAATCTGATAATGATGCACAGCATCCATGAGTGATTTTTTTTCTTAATTTTGAAATAGTGTCATTAACTACGACATATATTGTAGGTTTACATTTCTAAAGAGAAATAACAGCAGTATTGAATAGTTTCTTTTCATATCACAAGTGATAACCTGCATTTGATCTTTTTTTTTCTTCCAAGAAATATCAGTCTATCAACAGTTTTAAAATAAAATGTTTTCTGTAGCAATTAATAGAACTCTAAACAAAAATATGACTCTGATTTAGACATTTTCAAGAAGATCTAGACATTTTTGTCAAGGTCTTCTGACAAAGTAATTTTTAAAACAGAGACCAGATGAGGCCTTAAAAATAGACAATATACTGTATTTCAGACAACATTGCACTTAGATGTTCAAAGTAATAATATCTTTAACTGCAACAATACTTCATAATTTCTTCTTCTTTTACTTAACATGCTGACAGTTTCTAGCTAACCCACATGTGAACTTTTATTTTCTAGTTAAAATGAAAGTAAAGTCTGATGTCGTATTCAGCATAAGATACTTTGTTTTTTTTCCTCTCCCAAATTATTGTCAATAAATTACAAAAAGCTTTTCTGACAGTGATCTTTGTCTTCATGAGGATTAAGTAACTTGCCAGAACTTGAAGTGTTCCTATTAGTTTAGAAAATACACCACAGTTATGGTTTCTTAATGGGTTGCTATGTTTGCCATTGGACCCTATGTAAGTTATACCTCCAAACTCTTCCTCTGTTAACATAAAGTGGTCCTCTCTGAGCTTTAAGGACCTCTCATTGAAGACAGATATAAAAAAGAGCCCCAAATGGAGTTGTCTTCTGTTGAATCTGCCTTTCTGCTATATGTCAGGGGTCTGGTAGATCCGAAGTATCCACTATGACTTTAATAAAAATAGTATCATCTTTAATATATGTTCCATTTTCTAGAACAGTTTGTGCAACAAAGACTGGGCAACCAGATGCAATATTCATTTCCCCAGTGGGTTTCTTGAAACTACTGCTGTTGGGGTCTGGCTTGAACGCATCTCCTAAGTGGCGCCGAGAAGGTCCTTGATCCATCAACATAAGAGTGACCTTTTGCTTGAATGGCCAAGGAAGCAATGCATCATATTCTCCCCGCATTATAACAAAGAACAAAGACAAGTGCGTCCCTTTGCCCATCCCATCTCCATTGAGGTAAACCCTGGCACACATCTTATAGCCAAAGTATCCTGTATAAAATGGTTGGCTATATAAGGACAAAGTCTTCCCCATAACAGCCTCTTGCTTTCGACGTTTATAATCTCGAATTTTCCAGATTAATACTCCATTGTAACTTGCTGTTTCCAGGACTTGAAATCGTAGGTCCATATCAGCCAGACGGATGTCATGAACACTTAGCATTTGATCATGCCTAGATAACTGTGATTCTAGAAGACCTAGAAAGAAAACAAGGGGCTTGTTTAGATTTTTTAAAATATCAAAGGGACAGTTTTCCCATTATGTTGCACTTCTTTCTTCATTTACACCCACTCTTTGTTTAGTAACTGAGTTTGTTCCAATGACCAAGTCTTTAAGCAATGTGATTGCTAAGTGAACATGTGACCCTTGCTGCAAAGATCACTGGTTGCTGCCATCTCATTCAGATAAAGTTGTCTTGTACAGTTACACCAATGTTAATTCTCACTCCAGTGGGTATTGTCAGACACACAAAATTTGGTCATCAATGAATGTATTGGTTGCAAAATTAATATTTTATTACCATCATATTTGTAGCTGATCAAGGTAGTTGTTTAACAATGAGTGGGTATATAATACTTGAGAATTCAGTGTAAAAAGCACCCAAATCTGCAAAAGGTGTTTCCATAGTATTAAAAATGTAAAAAGCTTAGGGTGAAATTAATACTTTGATCACATAAAAACAAGTCTTCAGAAATAATTTTCTGAAAAATTATTTCACATCTGCAAAATTACACAAATAAAAGCCTTCTTTCCTGCAGTGTGACTAAGTATTGAATGTTCATTTATTTATACTTATTATTTCAATTTATTTAGTCACCCATGGCAAATGAATGATTCTGGGCAGCTAACAGCATTTAAAAACACCATATAACCAGGTACAAATTATACATATTGAATTGTAAGCTGCCCAGAGTCATTGACTGAGATGGCCATAGAAGTTGCATTAAATAAATAAGTAATCAGCAACTGAAGTAAAAAACCAAAACAACCATATAATTAATACCACATCACAGCCTCTGCCACACATTTGGATGGAATGGGACAACCTGCTGCAAGTCAACTCACTACAGACAGCTCACTGTGACCAACTCGCCACAGCCGACTTGCCACAGGACAACTCATGGGAGGAAATTTAACAATTCAATTATTATTTAATTATTTAAAATAAATTAAACAATATTTTAATTTTTGTCATTCACATTTTATTCTGTCCCTCCTTTTGCATCTTTTCTTTAATGATTCTATTCCACCATTTCTTTGATATTAGTCCTGTAGTGAGTTGTCCGTGGCGAGTTGTCCGTGGTGAGTTGTCCATGGCGAATTGTCATAGACCCCATCTGGATCTCCAAGCTAAGAGACACAACTATGTCTTTAAGGTCTTGTTTCAGGCCAGCAAAGGACAGGCATATCTAATATCTGGATAAAAGATGCTCCAAAGGGTGAATGCAAGCTTGTGTGGAAGATGTGGGGGAAGATATGTGTGCAGGTATTTGCACACATACACAGAAACTGAAATCATTTTTCTGTGGTTTAAATGTTCTATTATTCTAGTTGAATGTGTTTTTAATAGTACTGGGGGCTTTAATCTCTCTCAGAATTCTCCTCAGTAAATCAATTCTCCATGTTTACAAGAGTCACTTTCCTCTCTTTGGAATGGGAGCTTATGACATTTCAATCACCAGCAGAAGCAATGAGAATCTTACCTGAACTTTTAAGCTCTGAATGACTATAGTAATGCTCTGTAATGAACGAAGAATAATTCAAGGTGCTTTAACAGATGGCAATCCTTTTATATGCTAATTTGTCTTTAAATTGACTAAACAGTATTGTGTGAGCCTCTTAGAAAGGTACATGTCATATTGCTAATTGGTGGCTTTATTGCTTCATTCAAATGAGGCAATGACCTTTTTATTTTATCAGATTCCATTGAGCTGCTCAGAAGAAAGATTCCTCTGAACTAAACATGTATGATGTTTAAGCCTTATAGTAGAAGTAACCTCAAGCTATAAATGGGGAATGGATCAAGCAAAATATAATTAAATAAGTTTTTCTACTTCCTTTAGAAGGCAATTGCTATTCATTTTATGAATACATCCACACATATTTTATATACTGCATTGCAAGAAATGAGATTTTTTTGGAATTCTGAAAACCTATTTAAAAAAAAAAAGATCAAAAGTTAAGTGCTATCAACCATATTGTCACGTGTCTGATTAACGAAACACTTAAAAGGACTTTCAGGCATATTTTCTCCTAAAAGCATTTATTAAGGTTACAGAGACGTCAATACAGCATGGTGGAAATGCTTAGGTCTGGCTTCTCTTCCGTTACGCATACATTCCAAGCATTTTTCCCTGCCTCTATTTTGGGGTCATGGTTCACATCTTCCAATTAACTTGGAAGATGTGATTTACTTCCGGTTTGGGCTATCCTTATTCTCCTCCCTTTTCCCTGTTGCCTGGTTTAACTATAAAAATACCAGACAGNGTTGACACATATGGCTCTTAGCAATATATATATATACCACTTTGCTCTGATGGGGTTTGACAGGAGAATACCTCAGTTGGTTTAGCAGCATAAACACTCTAAAACAAACATTATGCAAATTAATCAAAGAATTAAGTTAAACAAATAGATAACTTGCAAGAAGTTACAAGGAAGCCGCATTTCAGAATGTCTATTTTGTCAGAATCTGCCATTACTTCACCATCTCATGTTCAAACTTACCTGTGTTTCTAGCTCCTTGCCCAGTAGTTTTATCAATGCTTTCCAGTTCAGTCACCCTGTTCTGGAGGGACTCAACGCTACTCTTCATGCTGTCTGCTTCTTCCCAGTTCTGTCGGAAAGGTCGGATCTCTTTGTCTAGTTCTTTCAGCTTGTCAGCTTGACTATCTATTACCCGCTTCAAAAAAAGTAAATTGCATAAACATAGAAGAACCTCAAGGAAAATAACATACAGGAAACACTTAATACTGTACAAGAAAGTTACATAGTAATTATATAAGAATTTCAAATAAACCAAACATAACTGCCTAGTGCCATACTCTGGTATTACTCACCCATCTAATAAACCTTATTAATGTAAAACAATTAAGTGAAAATAAAATTTAAGGAAACTTACAAATCTAGGCAAGTCTTTTCAATAAATTTTGAACAAGTAAATATCTTTAGCATCCATTTAGCTAAGAAAGGAAGTTTACTGAAACATTTGTATAACACAATACTACTATTACAGTTGCAATGTGGGGGGGGGGAAGGTATTAATTGAGAAAAATCTTGGGTTGGAAAAACACCACAAAATTTGTTCCCTGCTTCTCTCCGACTGCACCAGTTCCATCACTGCCAAATATAAATGTATCATGCAACCTGAAAGGAGTTCCAATTCCTGATCTTCAGTGGTCCAAGGGACATTAATAGGACTTTTGCTCTTTACTTATTATATACCACTCCATAGTGCTGTACAGCAGTCTCTAAGCGATTTACAGTGTCAGTGTATTGTCTCCAACAATCCAGGTCCTCATTTTACCAACTTTGGAAGGATGGAAGGCGGAGTCAACCTCGAGCCTCCTCAGAATTGAACTCCAGGCTGTGGGTAGAGTTAGCCTGCAATACTGCACTTTAACCACTGCACCACCACAGCTTTATTGTATTTTCTAATACAACACACTGCCCCATATAATTTGAAAAAGCAGAAATTTTAACTGGAAGCAATTGCAATCACAGGGTTTGAAATGACAAATATTACTATTCAACCCCAACTTAGAATATTTGCTCCAACTATAATGTTCTCTACTGTATCTATATTGTTATAGCAGGCAAAAGAAAATT